>NC_041397.2:334266186-334356186 GCF_900747795.2 Erpetoichthys calabaricus
CACCGAAAATAGCAGCTCTATTTTTACTGTTTATCAAAAACAATGGAAAACAACTTTTTCAGGCAATAAAAGATGAATAGTTCAAAAAAAGCATTGCTTCCTTTCTAAGGTCCATCCTTATAATAAGAACACCTCTGAGTCTATCAAACTGGGGAGTCATATCATTGATAAAGTTTTATTTAATTATCTTTAATCAGAAATGCTTAACCATTCACTGGTGTTTTATGTTGTGGATTTTAGTTTCTTTTTTTCTTCACATAAAGACTGTCAGAGCTCTCGGCCATGGCTGGGCTATTATATGATCATTGGTTTCAGCAGCACCTTGGTGCTCCACACTTTCTGACTGGTCAGGTTTCTTGACTCCATTGGTGAATCTGGGGGTCAGTTCAGTTACCTCCAAGTTAAATATGGATGTACCCTGAAATCCAGTATCCCTCGGTGGATAATTTCAAGTAAAAGATTATCTTTGATTGTGTAACAGTCTGTAGTACTAGGGTGTTGTACCATGTTAGCCATTATGGATGTGGTGAGAAGTTAAGCAAAATGACTCCTTTTATTGGCTAACTAGAAAGATTACAATATGCCAGCTTTTGAGGCAACTCAGGCCCCTTCTTCAGTCAAGTTGTAATCAATGTGTGTATGTAATCAATGACATCTCGCCTGAAGAACGGACCTGAGTTGTCTAGAAAGCTGGCATATTGTAATATTTTTAAAAGGAGTCATTTTGCTTAAGTTCTCACCATATTGCGTAATAGTTAGAGATAAAATCAGTCCAAAATCAGGCCGTTACATCTTTGATTTTAGTTCCATTGATGTCTGTTTTGCGTTCTCATGTTAACGTCTCCCGGTTTGGGTGCTCACAATAATCCATGGGACCTCGTTCTTATCAGTTGATTGTATTTCAGCCAGTACTTCTCTGGCTGGGTTTGAATTCTTGTTTTAAGTCTTTGTTGTTCATTTTTGAGTCTTTAATTTATGTTATGTTACCTTTCTTTATAATTTTCTGTATTCCCTATGCCTGTGTTATGTTCCTTGTGTTTTGTGAGTGTTTCCTCAACAGGCCCATCACAACAAGAGACGGCCCTCAGCCCTATAAAAGAAGGGACAACCCACAATCCCTTGTGGTTCATTTGAATACGCTTACGAGTGGTGAGTTTCTTGGTTTTCTGATTTTCTGCGCCTATTCTGTGTTTCTGTATTTCTGACCTCTGTGCTTTGCACTTCAGTTATTTGAATTTGTGATTTGGACTTCAGTCAATTCTTCTTTGTCTTTTGTGTTCCGCTGAGTTTGCTTTTTGTTCAGAGCATTTTTGTGAAGAATAAATCTTTTTAATTGTAAAGATTCTGTGTTTGCTGTTTTCCCTTGTCGCTAGCTAAGTTTGACGGTTTCCCTGTCTAGTGAGCAATGTTAGGATTTGTCAGGACTTAACATGCTTTGTAACTCTTGAGATTAATTACATTTAAAGCACCCTTTGAGTTTTTGAAAGTACTCTAGAAAGGGACAGCCAAAGGCATCTTACAGGTGTGTGTCTCCTCCTAGGTGTTCACAGCCAACCTCCACTTCAGCGTTAAAACAAGACCACCAAGATGCTTCAGTGGTTTAGGACGCCACTCTCTACTTAGGCTGTTCAGTTCTTTTTGTTACACGTGGTTTACTTCTGAGATTTATTTTATTGACTGACTATCCTGTTTCTTATAATGAATCAAAATCATTTTTCATGCCCACCTATTTCTTTTGCAAAATTAGACATATTGAGTACCCATAGCTACATCACACTAAAAGGGTGTTAAGAGGAAGATATTGTTGATTTCCACTTCAGGACATTATGAATACTTAGTAATACCCAGTGGTTTAGCCAATACCCCTGACATTGTTTAATCTGATGTACATTTTGGCCTTGCTTTTATTGAGGGGACACTCATATTTTCTCGTGATTGTGAGACACACATAACTCATAAACATCTTAATATATTTAAGAAGAAATACAATGTTTGTAAAGTTGGAGAAATGTGTGTTTCAACAATCTTCTGTTTTATTTTTGGCATATAAGACTACTCATCACAGACTGAGCATGACTATTACCAAAGTTCAAGCCTTTATAAATTGGCCAATATCGAATTTAGTTGGTCAGCCACACTTCTTTATGGACTTTGTAATTTATAACAAATACTTCATTAAATAATTTTAGGTCCATTGCTTCCCCTATCTCTAAAAACACAACAAGTGGACACTGGCAGCTCTAGAAGCTGTTCATGATCTGAAAGTACCGACTGAATTAGACGTAGACGTGTCCTGAGTAGAGGTGGTCCAAATTCTGTTAAAGTGTTTACCAGACTCGGGTAAATTACCTCGGTGCCTTTAATTCTCAAAATGTATAAACTGCTGAACAAAATTATGAGGTAGGGGATCAGAAAAATGTTGTGCTTCTGCAGTTTTTAGGCACATGGAAACGTTGCCGGAATGTACAGTGATGACATTTGACATTTTTATTGATCATGAAATCTTAACTTACTAAAAGTGACAAAACGTTTAAATGTCAGACAGGCACATTTCACCCTGTTGTTTAGCTGGTTCAACTTTCTGTTGCCATACAAACCTGGTGACTAAATCAACAAGGCTGATACCTTATCCTATTAATGAAAGCCTTTTATATTAGAAAGTTAGCCATAACCCATAATTCCACCTGAAATTATTTTAGCTGTTACTGAACTGAATTCTACTAATATCAAAAAGTTATTGTTATGATCAGGGAAAACAAGATTTCCAGCTGAAGGGGTCCTTTGTTTCTGTGATGATTAGGGATGAATTTTAGGGTCTAATTGCTTTTTCTGTATTAGACGCCATTTTATGTACGCGCCATTAGTGTCACATTCTGTGTTTCTAAGGGCTTGGTCTCTGTGGTCGTGAGCTTGAGTTCATCAGCACAACGGGACAGATGGTCAGAAATTGCACCAAGTTTGATCTCATCTGTGGCTAAATCCTACAAACACAAGCAAATGCTCTCTTTGCTGTCAATCTTCATGTTCTGCCTGGTTTCAGCCTTAAGGTTTTGGTTGCTTTCTTTATATTTTATTTGATTTGTTTTGCCTTTTTTGCATCTCCCAGTTCATCTCAAAAAATTAGTTCTCTCTTTCCAGCCAAGCCAGGACAGTTATATGTTTCTTGGTCTGTTCATCAAGAAGCTAGTATTATTTTCTTATAATCAACAATATTTCCATTCATTCCCTATCCTTAATATTGATAAGGTTATGCCCACTTCTACCACTTTGAAGCATTATGAATAGTTAGGATTGCAATACAGATCTGTAAATATCCCAGTCTTCTTCCAGTCATCTCTCCACAACATCACCATAATGTTTTTGGTGTCAGTGTGGAAAACTGGCAGACTGAAGACCAGCAAAGTGAACTAAGCAAGAAGTTGTAAACCAAAAGGGTTTGTAACCTGAAAGACAGCCCACCTTGTGACAAAGTCAACTCAAAAGACAAAGTTCAATCAATAAATTGATTAAACTTAAAATTAAGCAAGAAAATTTAAAATGAACGCTGAGACAGAAGTTCAGTATAAAGCCATAAGGATACGTTCCTCTTTTCTAGACTGTACAGTACTTTTGAACTAAGATATTTTATCATCACAATACTTTGCTTTGACATAATTCACATAGAGTATATATTGTAAATACAAACAAGAGAGCAAAAGAAGAGTTGAGTTTACAGGCTGGGGATCCCCATTGAATGAGACTCTTCACAAAGAAAAGAAACACAAATAGCAACAGAAAGTTCAGAGCTTCACCAACATGGCGTTTTAGTGCCCTCTAGTGGGGTAAAAGAATCACTGGCTCATAGGCTCAACTCGGGCTCTGCTAGACAAATAAATGACAACTCCATCTGACTTGGTGCCAGTTTTATGCTGGTTGGGCAGAAGAGGCAGGGCTTGAGGAGGAAGACACATTTTTCCTTAATTTACTCCTCTGCTCCACAGTTTAAAATCACAAATCAGACAATTCAGATGTGATTAAAGTGCACATTGAAGACTTGTCATGTTTGGCACATTTAGTGTCACAGGTGTTTGTGATTCCTCAGGTGTGTTTCATGGCTTCATAAGATACCTCAGCTTGCTGCAGCCCTTTGGAGTCTGTAGCTGCCATTGTTCAACATGAGGACAAGAGCTGTGCCAGTGAAAGTCAAAGAAGCCAATATTAGGCTGAAAAACAAGAACAAAACCATTCAAGACAATGGTAAAACCTTAGGATAACCTGAATCAACTGTCTGGAACACCATGAAGAAGAAAGAACACACAAAGAACACACAAAGAACTGGTAGGCCAAGGAGGACCTCCACTGCTGATGACAGAAGAATCCTCACTGTGCTCAACAAAAAGCCCCAAACGCCTGTCTGACAGATCAGAAACAGTCTTCAGGAGGCAGATGTGGATGTGACAGAGATGACTACCTGCAGAAGGCTTCATAAACAGAAATACAGAGACCACACTGCAAGATGCAAGCCATTAGTGAGCCACAAATACAGGAGAGTCAGATTATAGTTTTTGAAAAAGGACTTCAGAGAGCCTGTAGAAGTTTGGAATAGGGTCTTGTGGACAGATGAGACAATGATGACCCTGCATCAGAGTGATGGCAAAGCAAAGTTTAGAGATGAAAATGCCCTGGTCAAGATCCAAAGCTGACCACCTCATCTGTTAAACATGATGCTGGGGGTGTTATGGTTTGGGCATGTGTGGCTGCCACCTGTCCTGGTACACTTCTCTTCATTGGTGATGGAACTGCTGACGACAGTGGCACAATGAATTCTGAGGTGTACAGAGACATCTGATCTGCTCAGGGTTCAGTAAATGCCCACAGACTCATTGGATGGCACTTCATCCTACAAGAAGATAATGATATAAACAGACTGCTGAGGAAAGACAGGAGCTTTTCAAGGCTACAAAATGGTAAATTCTTGAATGGCCAAGCCAGTCACCCGATTTAAATCCAACTGAGCAGGCCTACCATATGCTGAAGAGAAAACCTAAGGGGACAAGCCCCCCAAACAAGCAGGAGTTGAAGATGTCAGCATTAGAGGCCTGGCAGTGCATCACCAGAGAAGATCCTCAGCACCTGCTGATGTCTATGAAACGCAGACTTCAAGAAGTCATTACATGCAGGTGATATGTGACAAAGTCCTAAATATGACACCGGCTTTAACAGACCTACCATTGCTGTGTCCAAACATGATGGTGTCCTGAAAAGGGGGGACCATGTAGACAAAGTGCTGTCTTTTCTACAAGGTGTGACCAAAATGTCAGCAAATCCACTTAAATGAAAGTCTGCAATGCGCACCTCAATCACATCTGAATTGATTTGTAATTTTAAACTGTGGAGCAGAGGGGCAAATCAAGGACAAGTGTGTCTTTGTCTCAGACATTATGGAGGGCACTGTAAGACATATTGACCGAATGTTTACCTCGTTGTTCTGATTGTTAGAAACTAAAGCAGCCTGATTGGGAAATCTAAGGTACTTGAAAATGAATCGAAGAGGACAGGTCTACAAATCTATGAGGACAAGACAACATACACGATACATAAGTACAGAGAGTGGGGTAAGATTTAGCAATGTAGAGACGCTGACCTACGGCAATAAAAAATGACTGAGGGTGAGTGACTTCAGATACTTAGGAGTCATTTATAATGAACACTGCGTGGTACATTCTACAATTAAAGCAAGGCAAGCTGCGATACACAACAAGCTTTATTATGCTTTACAAGGACTAATGACATCCAGTCTGTTGACCCGAAAACTAAAGGAGCAGATTTATCAAGTCCTAATGAAACTAGCACTTCTGTATGAGGCTGAATGTTGGACATTAACCAAAAGTGAAGAAACCTGGGAAAGAAAGGTGGTGGGGAAGATATCTGGGCCTGCGAATGAAGATGGCACATGGAGAATAAGGACTAATGCTGAAGTCACGGATGGAGTTACAGTATACCTAGTGACAGAGGTGACAATCAAAAGACTCTTGTGGCTGTACCACTGTGAAATATCACAATAAATACATAATAACATTAAATATGGGAGTTTACAAGTTCTCTCTGTTTCCTCCCACGGTCCAAAGACATGCAGGTTAGGTGCTCTGGTGGCACTAAATTGTGTGTGTATGTATGTTCACCCTGCGATGGACTGGCACCCTATGCTGACTGGGATAGGCTCCGGCAGACCCCCATGACCTTATTCAGGACTAAGCGGGTGTGAAAATGACTGACTGACATAAAGGAATAAGGAACAAAAGGCATATTTCATGACCCATTTAATAATTTAGACTTGCATTTCATGTTCTTATTATTTATTTTTGTTACATTTCGCAATACTTTTATTTATTTATTTATTAGCATATTTATTCATCCATCCAATTTCCAAACCCACTTTATCCTGTGCAGAGGCAGAGTCACACAGAAGATGTTGCCTATCCCAGGAAGCATGAAGCTCTTTTCTTTTCATTTCTTTTGTTTGTGCCAATTAAATATCACATAAATCTCATTCATCAGATTACAGTGTGCCAACTCTGCCAGTCAGTATGACCCATGTAACCATGTTGAGATAAGAAAAACTCAACTGAAATTTTAAAATGGCATCCATCTGGTCACAAAGTTATTAACATTAGGGTGGTCCAGTGCCATTTAAGCATCACAGTGAAACCTATTCATTGGATATGGTAAGTCTGCCAGACAATTTGACCCATGAACTCACTTTGGACCTGGCAAATCTCAACTGGAACATAAAAATGGGAATCTTGTCACAAAGCTATGAAAAGAAGGGTGGCAAAATGCTGCATAACCCTCTACAGCGCCAGTCAAACATCAAAGTTAATCCTAGTCATTGAAAATGGGACTGTGACAAATGTGCCAGTCAGTGTGAGACAGGTAGTCGCATTGGTCTGTGAAGTGAAACTTAACAAAGGCATCTGGATTTTCTCCAAACTAGTGTAGTCCAATGCCATCTAACCCTCTGCAGTGCCCATTAAACATCTAACTTCATTCACTAGATATGGGAATGTGCCAACTTTGTCTGTCAATTTGACCCATGTACCCAACTCAGATATAGCAAAGCCATCTGTCTCGTCACAAAGCCATGACAATGAGGGCTGCCCAACATCACCTAACGCTTTACTGTGCCCATTAAACATCAGAGTACATCTTACACATTAGATATGACAGAGTGCCAAGTTTGTCATTGACTGGGCAAAACTGAACTGCCAGTTAACAAAGGCACCTGTCTTGATGTAAAACTTTGAAAATTAAGTTGGTCCAATTTCATGTAACTCTTTTGTATCTGATCAGGTGTGAAATGTGGGAAACTGATTTATTGTTTTCAAATAAAAGGCCCATCTTAGTGACGCCCGTTAATATCTTTTTATGCTGCAGAATATCTTGACTTGATCTTAACATTGAAGAAGTAACTGCTTTGCACAAGTTGTGTAAATAAGAAACTGGCTGGAAGCGAATAACTTCAGGCTCATGTGAAACGGTCACGTTCTCCCCATATCTCCGTGGGGTTTATGCCAGACCTCCTGGGTCCAATGGCGCACCCCCGTTATGGATTAGCGTCAGAGCCAGGGCTGATTGCCCACATATGTTCACTAAATGCTGCTGGTGAAAACTCTGGTCCAAGAGATCTCCAGTTAGATCACAAACACACAACACCAAGGCGGCAACTGAACTGACAACCAAAGCTTTAGCCCATATAGAGAGTAGGATCGCTGTCAAGAACAACGCCATCATTCCGCCATTGTGGCACATGCATAGTAACAAAAATTGATTGTTTCTTCTTCGATAGAGAATGCCTCGTGCATCCAGTGATGTATTTTTGACAGTTTGTTCACACCTGAGAATTTTACTTATAATTTTCTGAAGCAAACATAACTTTCACTAAGGAGTAAGTCCTTAATTTATTCACTTTATTAAGTGAGACTCTTTTTTCCATTAAATCTACAATACCTTTCACATTGGGAGTTACAAGTGTTTCTGAGTCCTTTATTTCTTAAATGGCTTACCTTCCAGTGGAGCAGGTCATTTATCTGTAGTGCTGCAGATTGCAAGTTCCTACAGAGGATTCTAACGACAGCGAGGACATCATCGGTGTGTCTCTCCCCTCCATACAAGACACCCACAGCACACACAGCCTCCGTCTAGCATTGTGCCTGACCCCTCACACCCTGCACATGGGCTCTCTGAGCTCCTGCCATCTAATAGATGGTATCACAGTGTCCATGCCAGGCTATCCAGTCTATGGTACAGTTTCTTCCACCACGCTGTCTGACTCCTCAGTACCTCAGCACCTCCCACTACTCACTATGACCTGTGAACTATGAACTTTACACTTTTTAAACATTTGAAAACTGTATCAATCAAATGCACACATTACAGTTTATTAGTGATGAACAGTTACTACATTCCAGATGTTCAGTTGTTATCTGCTTATATTGCACTTTTAAACAGTAATGTTACTACTGTTAAGCTGTCACTGGTCCAGTTAGACCTGATTTGATGGACTTTCTCCTACTGTCGTCTTGTCAGTTTACTGCACACTGTCTTGTCTGATCCTGAAGACACATCATTGTGTTTCAATCGGGATGACAGTAACTTGGACTTGAACTTGATTTTAATTCTCTTATGGGACACAAGAGGGCGCCATTCATGTACAGTTATGTATTCTGGGGATTTTTACATTGAGACTTCTGTGAAAGTTTAAGGTTTTTATTTAGTCCTGTTTACACAATAAAATATGAAATTTGCCTTTTCAGTTGTATCCAATAACAGGAAAAAAATGAAATAAAAAAGACAATAGAAACAAAACAGGTTTAAACTTGACACAGGAAATTTAAGGTGTTTATGTAATGTGGAGACTGGATTATCTGCTCACTACGTCTGACAGTTTGATGTGCGTTTTTACCTGAAATGGTTACTTGATACACCAAAACAACTCTACACTTCAGGTAATGACGGCTGGGATCTGTTCAGAACATTTTAAAAATATGGCAGGATCTAATCGATAACATTTTAGAGTAAGCGTCTATATCGGGAGAAAAGGATACTCTTCCTTCCTTGATGCTTCAAAGATTTGCTTTGTTGGCTGGTTCAGCTGTCTTTCTGCTGGGTGGAGGTTCAGCTTTGGTTCTGTTAAGTTTGATTTGATTGTATGGATTGGTATTTGCTTTCAATTAAAATTAATGATAAAAAAATTGGTTGTGGCACCGTTTTTTGGGGGACAAACTGAAGTGGCACTTGTCTATTATATAGTGCCTTTCACATCTATCTATCTATCTATCTATCTATCTATCTATCTATCTATCTATCTATCTATCTATCTATCTATCTATCTATCTATCTATCTATCTATCTATCTATCTATCTATCTATCTATCTATCTATCTATCTATCTATCTATCTGCTCATTCCACATGCTCTCATGGTCCTCATCATAGTGACAATGCACATCTTGGCCTGGCCAGTACCAGACTCACAGAACAAATCCAGGCTAGAATGTATTGTGCCATTTCCACCGTGCTGCCCAATCTGATGCCAGCTTTCCCATTTCTACTTTGCTCCCAAACTTCAGTCTGTGACATCCACAGTCCCTTTAATCTTCCCATAATTTGTCCTCTAGATGTGGAAAGTAAGAGGTGCACCTGTCTTGTACTTCATCCACAGGAGAAGCCCAACCTAAACCTTACTTTGCCTTTATGTCAGGATGCCTATATTTTCTTGTACATATATTTTGCCCTTTTTTCCTTCGGCCGTGAAACATTTCTCAGTTACTTTCTACCTAAATGGAGTTATTTCACTAAGCCCCCCAAACAGATTTAGCGTCATGCTATTGTCTAGATCAGTGTTTCCCAACTTTTTCTTCTGTAGTGGCACACTTTTTGTAACCAAAATCATCCCAAGGCACACCACTATACTAACCACAAATGCATATACAGTATACAGTGCATCTGGAAAGTATTCACAGCACTTCATCACTTGTTCCACATTTTGTTATGTTACAGCTTTATTCCCTAATGGATTAAATTAATTTTATTCATCAGAATTCTGCACACAACACCTCATAATGACAACATGAAAAAAGTTTACTTTTCCCAATAAAAAGTGAAATGGTGAATTCAAAGCACAGAGCAAAAAGTTCAAAAGTTCCAAATATCCAATGAATGAAAGTGCAGCAAAACGCAAAGAAACTCAACACTCGCAAGTGCATTCAAATGAACTGCCATCCACTGTGGCAAGCTTGGTACTTATTGGGTGATGTGCAGGTGGCCCCGCCTCCTGGGGAACCGCCCACAAAACACAAAGGAACATAACAGACGCAGCTTACACAAAGAAACCAAACAATACCCCAAACTAGTCAAATCTATACTGTAACTAAGATCACATGTAAAGCATAATTAACAATATTAACATAAACAAAAGAGTCAAACATGAACAATAAAGACACAAAAAGGGAATCTGAACACAGGACTGAGGGAACCCTGGCTGAAATACAACACATGTTAGTTAGGGCATCTAAAATGAGTCCATTATGGGCTGAAGGGGCAGTGCTGGCATCACAAAGTGGCATCTCAGACTGGTAAATGTGGTCCTTATTTCATTTACCAGACACTTCAATCCAAAGGGACTTGCAGATACCGCATAGTTTCCTTATAATACTGGCCCTTCCTAGAAGGATGATCCCAGTTCCGTTCTTCATCTGGTCTTTTCATATTCTCCTACCTGACTCTTCATTTAAATGTTCCTCAGTAAATGACAGCTGGTCAGAATACATGGATTTTGTACAGAAAATGCTTCACTGTTCAAACTTTTAATGGGTTCTCTTCCTGCAGGGTTCAGAGTAACAGGTCTATGATGGAGAAAAGCAGAAAACATTTTCTTATTCTTGAACTTACGAGGATTGACATCAGGCCCCTGTTCTGCGCCGTGTGTGTGCAGCATGTTCTCTGAGTGAATGTGTGTGTGCAAGTCATGTGCATAGTTCCTATGTATCTGTGTATCTTGTCATACGTACCATGAGGTTTGTGGGTGGTTCCCCAAGAGGTGGAGCTCATCACCACAAAAAGGCGGAGTCAACCCACAGTCCTTTGTGGTTCATTCGAATTCGCGTGGTAGTTGGTGAGGGTCTCTTTTGATTCTGTGATTCTTCTTCTGTGATTTTCTGTCTTTTTTGTTCTGTTTTTTGACTACTCATTGAATTTGGTATACATTGAGAGTTTGTTCACCTGGGATTACCTTTGCTGACAACTCCTTTTCCATTTTTTTCTTTTCTTAATGGGGCTTCATGTTATTACTGAGCATTTTTATAAAGAATAAGATCCTCGCTAGAGTTTGTAGGTAATACCCCCTCTAGTGGACACGCAGAGTATCTTGTGTCTTCACGTGCTGTGGTTCACTCACCATGTCTGGTGTGTTGCTCACATGTCATCTCCTGTTATCCTGGTCATCACAGGTCCAAAACAGGTCAAGAAATACTGGAAGGCCATTCCTTTGAGTGTTAAACTGGAGGTGATAAAGCCCAGATAAAGGCTCAATTAAACATTATTTAATGAAGGTCAATGACTTATTGGGGTGTGTTTTGAGGTCTAATGTGATTGTTAACAAATTCTGTCGATTTTCAGATATTCTGGTGCTATTTGAATGGAAATAGGGGCCATTCTTCAGCCAACTTAAAAAAAAGTTTTGCAGTTAAATTAATTGCAATTAAGTTATGATAATCCATTTTACAAAGGATGAGCTCCTTCTTAAAGACTGCAGACCTCTCCGATCAGCGCCTTTAATCCAAACACTTGCCATTTTCTCCATTTATTTCTAGTGCAGTACTGTGTGTGTGAGTTAGTTTTGATGCATTGACATCATCACAATTTTGTATGAACTTCTTAATTTTGTCCAATTATTTTAAGGTAGTTTTTAGAGTTGATTGTTTCATCACCATTGATGCTACTGGATTGCACTTTTTCTCCTGCCTCTACGAGCTCCATAATCTTTACCTTAATTTCAAGCATAATTGCTTTTTTCTTTCATGATTCTGACATATTAAACAAATAAAAAAAATAATTATTATTTCTTAAGAATACTCACTTTCTCAACTTTTTCACGCTATATGAAATATTGATAGAAAAACATCAAATATGTTAACACATCTAACACACTTCGGGACCCAGATTACTGTATAAACTAAACACCACATGTGTGATGTCTACAGTACACCACAACATCTGAATGACGCCTCACGTGTTCACCAACAGCCTGACATTAGTTTCTTTGTTCCAAATTCTCGAAGCAGGAGGATTTGTTCAGTGAGATATCAGTGTCCTATCTGTGCTGCCTGTCTAAGACAGACTGAAATCTGAATAATCAACGTGGACCTCAGCGTTAATGTTTAAAGTGCACCATCTAATGAAGTGTATTTTTAATGCCAGTGGTAATGAAATACATTTCATTTGCCTTTCCAACAGATGGGGAATCACAAACATTTGTAATAATAAAATGTCACAGATAGACACTTACCCTTTTACTGAGGTGGATCATCTTTGGATGAAGTGTACCTTCAAGCCTGGGGTCCAACTAGAGTCAGAAAATGAGCACCAAGAGACAATATATTACAATACTAATCATCTATCCATCCATCCTGCCATTTTGTGAAGTCACTTATGCCAGCAAAAGGCTATGAGACACCAGGGGACATTGCAGCAGAGTCAGGAGCTGCCCTTGAATGGCTAGCGCAGGACACGCTCATGTATATATCGTTTATTAAAACAGGCTTAATGGTACGATGGTAAGTCTATCTGTTTCAGTTGTGTCCTGTATTTGTGAACCTCTGTTCACTGGATTTGCCAACCCTTCCATCGCTCTTTCTTTGTGCTTCTTATTGCTTTTCTTTGTCAGACATTCCTGCCCTCTTGTGGATGTCAGACAACGTTATGCCCGGGCACAAACTCCAGCCAGGTACAAGTTCTATTGCTTTATATATATACTGTACATATCACCATACAATAGTAAATGATTATTTGTTATTTTGTATGTTATTCCTGTTATTTTCTTAAACATATACTTTGCCTTTAACTGACCAGATATTTCACGTGTTTTATGGGTGGAGCCTCAAGGGGCTGAGCCACCGTGACATCACCAATGCTGGCTCCGCCCTAAGCCTTTATTAGGAGAAGGCCAAGGAGTACTCAGCAGTGGATCATTTTGGTTTCGTTACTTGGAGGTGTTAGTGTGCGCATTGCCTTTTTTTTTGTATTCTCTGTTTTTGCTGTCTCTGCTCTAAGGATTATGAATTTTGAATTTGCATCTTGCGACTTGTTTTCTTCAGATTCTGCCTTCAGACAATACCATTAGCCTCATTTTTGCTTAGATTAGATTAGATGAGAGTTTTAATTCCATGGGGAATTTCAAATGCATACAGTAGCCGAAACAGAAAAAACAAAAATACAGACTCACAAGAGAAATAATACTGTCAATCAATCAATTAATAAATAAATAGAATTAATGGGTCTTAACGGGTCAGCGTATTGAATTGCCTTATAGCAGCAGGCAAAAAAGACCCCTAATGTTGCTTCTTAGCACATTATAGAAGATGGGCCTGTAGCTAAAAGTGCTCCAAGAGAACACCACCCGAAGGGGATGTTTCACTATGGCATCTAATTTTGCTACTATCTTCTTTTCCACAACAGCTTCCAGTGTGCTAAGAGTTCACCCTGTGATGGAGTAGACTTTCCTAAAATGTTTGTTCAGGTATTCTGCTTCTTTTGTGCTCAATTGCTTCTCCAGGAGACTGCAATGTAGAGCACCACAGTGGCTACTATGACCTTTACTGTGAAGTCTCATTATTCAGTCCAGTCTGTGCTGCCCTTCTTGTACAGCACCCCTATTTTGCCAGACTGGTCCAGTTTTTTTTAATATGAACTCCCAGGTTCTTGTAGCTCTACACCACTTCCACGTCCTCCCCCTGAATGGTGACCGAGCTGGCCACTATAGTGGGGATCAAGTCTAACAAGTCTGAAGGCCTACTGGCCATACACTGAGATTTCAAGGTTGATATCTAAACTAAGAGCTATGAGAAGAGCAAGAATGTAACGGATCAGACTTTTATTTCAATAAGTCATTTGGGCAAAAGCCAACAAACCAATCAGAGTAAATGTCAGGTGATGTGTATGTGCTAATCAGCACTGTTATGTAAATTTAGTTGTTTATAAAATTGACCTCTGCCCTTTTTCCTTTGACCATTCTGACTGTTTAGTAACAGACTGCTGTGATGGATGCTCCCTCTTCAGCATGGTGCTGCAAGACTAAATAAATGATGCAGATGGATAAGCTTTCTCCTACCTGATTTTTTACTCAAAAGGGTTTTATCAAACTTGTTCTGGTAGAGGATTCATTTCTTTCTTTAATTAATAAGTTGATTTCTACCACATAAGTAACCTACTCCATTAACCAGACACGAGTGGACGATGAGCTCTTCTAACAAGGTGTGAATCTGGGTGACCCCACAGAGAGAGCAGAGCTTCATTTATCCTCTGTGCCTCTTATCCTGCATGTCCTTCTCCTTTCAGCATAAACTCTTCCTTCCACCAATGCAAAGCAAAAGCTCTTTTAGTCAATGAATGTGTCTGTGTGTTCTGTTTTGTGTCATAGTTGTTATGAAGAGTGACACGGTGGTAGCACAGCTGCAATGCGATAAGTAGAGCGGGGTTTATGTCCCGTGTGGACCCTGTGTGGAGTATGCATGTTCTCCTCTTGTCCATGTGTGTTCCTCAAAGTGCTGCAGTTTCTTTTCATGGTCCAATTGGTGATGCTGAACTGGCTCGGAGGTATGTGAGTGTGTTCACCCTGTGATGTACTGGCGTCCTGTCCAGGATTTGTTCTACGTTGCATCCAATATTTACTGGTTTGGGTTCTGGCTTCCCCACGACCATCCTCTGGTTAAGCAGGTTTAGAAAATGGATGGATTGATTTGAGTTTTGGTTTTCTTTCTTTTTTTTTGGTTGTAATAAATTTTACGTTGATTTTGTAATAAATTGTTGTGGAGTTTGATAATATGTAGATTTTACATAAAATAATATCTTTGTTTCACAAAATTTTTGCACAAGCAGTTTTCCAGAGGCATAATTTATTTAAATATATATGTATGCACACATGTGGACACAAACAAAGGAATTTATAAGTGATGATAGCTGACAGCTTGTTAGCCCTGCTACAGTACATGCTGGACGATGAACAGAAACAAATGAACACACAAACACACACACAGAAACATTAGAACATTAGACCAATCTACACAAAAGCAGATTATTTGACTTAATAAACTCACTGCTCTTATCCACTTAACTTGCAGCGGAGAAGTAGTGTGTTAAAGAGGTTATGTAAACATATATATACATATATACATATACTGTATATACATATCTACATATACACATATCTACATATACATATATATACATATATACATATATATATATACATATACACATCCACATATATATATATATATATATATATATATATATATATATATATATATATATATATATATACACACACATATCAACATATATATACACATACATATACACACATACGTACACACACACATATACATATATACATACATACATAGTGCGTTGTAACATGGGCTGTGATTGTTACATGGGAGGGAGACGACAAATCACAGCTTCCCGCTTTCAAATCGGGCCTGTGATTGGTGCTTTGACGGATGCCCAGATCCCACAGTATGTCCCCTTAGGAGAGGCGTTAGGCAAGTGTAATTGAATAGCGGTGCTGCAAGTTTAGCTTTACACCTGTTTTTAAGGCTTATTGACTGAAAGGGGCTTTCACGAAAAAAGTTAGGGCTTTGCTACAGGATACACCATCCACAAGTTAAGGAAGTAAAAATAAAGGTATATATTTCTGTTTTATTTAAGCCTTTTAAGTTTGTATGCGGGTGGTATAGTGGCGCAATGAAAGGTGCCAGTTAGGAGACCGGGTTCGCTTCCCTGCGTGGAGTTTGAATGTTCTCCCCGTGTCTGTCTGGGTTTCCTCCAAAGACATGCAGGTTAGGTGCATTGGCGATTCTAAATTGTCCCTGGTGTGTGGGTGTGTGCGCCCTGCTGTGGGCTGGCACCTTGCCCGGGGTTTGTTTCCTGCCTTGTGCCCTGTGTTGGCAGGGATTGGCTCCTGTATTTAGGATATAACGGGTTGGATAATGGATGGATGGACATTTGTATGCATAGCCCCATTTGCCCGTTTTCGTTTTTTTTCTTTCTTCAGTAATATTTCAGTAAACCCGGAGCTTGTCAGTTCAAATCCTGGTACTGACACCACTGTGTGACCCTGAGGAAGTCACGTCACCTGCCTGTGCTGCAAAAAACAAAAGTAATGTAACAAATTGTACCTCAGATGTTGCAAGTTGCTGGAATAAAGGCATAAGTAAAATAGATAAATATGTATTATACACATAGGAACTATTCATTTATTTTCAGTTAAGTCATCTGCAGCAAACCTTTATAAATGAGGGTTTCTCCTTTTTAGATAGTGCAAACTGTTTCTTCTTCATTGAGGTTTTCTCTTGGAGAGCTTTTTTCATTTCATATGAAAATTAAAGCAGCAGCTGCCAAAATATGTAGCTTTCTTATTAATTTTTCAACATTGTGTAAAATAACTTTATAAAGTAACTTAAAAGGTTTAAATACTGGTTATCCTTTTACACTAAAATATTACTAAAGAGATACAAAAAAAGTAAAATGCATATGTTGTTTTTCTTTAAGGAGATTAAATATTACTGAAGAAAGAAAAAAAAAACTAAAACAGCCAAATGGGGCTATGCATACGAACTTAAAAGGTTTAAATAAAACAGAAATATATACCTTTATTTTTACTTCCTTAACTTGTGGATGGTGTATCCTGTACAAAGCCCTAACTTTTTTCGTGAAAGCCCGTTTCAGTCAATAAGTTTTAACAACAGGTGTAAAGATATTGACAATAAGCTACGCAAACCCACCAAGACATGGAATCGTTTAAATCAAGGCGCGAGTCGAAAAACACCATCCCATAATATTAGTTAACGATTAACACATTTTTATATGTATTGTAAGCATACAATACAACTGATAATATGTTGCGCTTATTTATCTGGTGTACCGACATTTTTGCACGTTTAACGGCTGAAATCTAACGTGGTTTGTGCCCTTCAGAATGAAAACAGTTTGCATTTACCTTTTTAATAAAAGGCGAGCTTTTAAGCCTGCGAAATCACCCGTAAATGCACACGTTTAATTGCACATGTGTTAATATGTATGCTTACACAGTATTAAAAGACACTCAACAATTAACGTCATTTACCTTTGTTCCCGCGTTTGATAAAAGGCGAGCTTTTAAGCCTGAGAAATCACCACATAAATGCACACGTTTAATTGCACATGTGTTAATATGTATGCTTACACAGTATTAAAAGACACTCAACAATTAACATCATTTACCTTCGTTCCCGCGTTTGAGTTGTGCTGTAAATCTCTTCCTTGTTTTCAGTTCATGTGATTACGTAGGAGGCGTGATGACGCGATACGTGACTCCGCCTCCTCCATTAGAGTATATGGACAAAAAAGAGGTTCCAGTTATGACGATTACGCGTAGAATTTCGAAATGAAACCTGCCTAACTTTTGTAAGTAAGCTGTAAGGAATGAGCCTGCCAAATTTCAGCCTTCCAACTACACGGGAAGTTGGAGAATTAGTGATGAGTGAGTGAGTGAGTGAGTGAGTCAGTCAGTCAGTGAGGGCTTTGCCTTTTATTAGTATAGATTCATCCAAAATGACATCAAGTCAAGTCTTGGTGATGGTCTACCACACCACTTGGTCACTTATTACATGTGTCTATCATTCTCTGTGTAAAGAAAAACTTCCTAATGTTTGTGTGAAATTTAGCCTTCACAAGTTTCCAACTGTGTTTTTAAAATAACAGACTCAAATCAGTGGACTAATTCCCTTTATAATTTTAAACACTTCAATCATGTCACCTCATGTGAGATGATTGAAGTGCCATGTAATCTTCTTTTTCTTAAACTGTAAAAGCTCAGCTCTTTTAATCTTTCTTCATAACTCATCCTCTGTACCCCTGGACTCAGCCTAGTCGCTCTTCTCTGGACATTTTCTAGTGCTGCTATGTCCTTTTGTAATCTGGAGATTAAAACTGCATACAGGACTCCAGATGAGGCCTCACCAGTGTGTTATAAAGCTTGAGCAGAACCTCCTGTGACTTGTACTCCACACATCAAGGCGCTATATAACCTAACATTCTGTTAGCCTCCTTAATGGCGTCTGAACACAGGCAGTTGATAGTGTTGAGCCGACAACGACTCATAAATCCTTTCGCATGAGGTGTAGTTTCGATTTTCAAGCTGCTCATTGTGTATTCAAACCTAACATTTTAACTTCCTTAGTGTTATTCTCTACATTGACTTCAGTTTCATCGTCCACAAATCTGCCCAAGCCTGTCTGCTATCCAAGTCCTTCTGTGATGATATAACAGATTCCAAATTATCTGCCAATCCACCTATCTTGGTATCATCTGCAAACTTAACCAGCTTGTTTCTTATATTCCTATCTAAATCATTTATAGATATTAAAATTTCCCATTGGGATTAATAAAGTATCTATCTATCTATCTATCTATCTATCTATCTATCTATCTATCTATCTATCTATCTATCTATCTATCTATCTATCTATCTATCTATCTATCTATCTATCTATCTAAAAACAGTAGCGGCCCTAGCACTGCCCCCTGCTGGTCACCACTCTTAACATCGGCCAGTTCTGATGAGGTTCCTCGCACCATCACCCTTCCTGTGTCTGAGCCAATTCTGTACCCATCTAATAACATCACCCTGAACTGCCACTTCTTTTAGTTTGATGCCCAACCTCTCATGTGGCACCTTATCAAATGTTTTCTGAAAGTCCAGATAAATAATATCATCTGCTCCACTTTGATTGTATCCTTTTCTTGTGTCTTTATAGAATTCCAGCATGTTATTAAAACACAACCTCCTCAATTGAACCCATGCTGACTGTTCAGTAATTATCTTCAAGTGCATCTTCTAATATTTCCTAAGGTTTCAATGGATCAAACCCCAGTGGCCTCAGTTTGTGTTTCTTCTGGACTCTTGCTGCACTTTGGTCACTGCTCACCTCTGCCCCCCATCTCATCTTCACCGCTGCACTGCACTGCTCTTTAGTCAGCTTGCTATTCTCAGTTAAGTACCCGCTTTCCACAATGCTGAAATACTCTCAGGATAAACTTCTGCATATTAAACAATTTGTACCATGAAATGATTGGACTAGAATGTCCTAAAAGACATTGTCATTATGAATCACCCAAATACTTTATCTACATCATGATCTGGAATGGCGCCATTACCAGGCTGTAACTGGAATACACTGTCCAATGGTTGCTAATGTGCCAGTTTTGGGCTATTTAGAAATAAGGTGTGCATGTGGATCTGCACATAATGAGCTCTCAGCTTCTAACGCTGCTGTGTAACACAAAGTCTATCAATTACAAAGCACTGGTAATGTCAGAATGAATTACAGATTGCAACCTTCACATGTTATGTTTAACTGAAACTTGGCAGAAACCAAATGAGTTTGCGTCTCTGATCGAGGTAACTCTGTCTGGCTCAAGACAATATGGAGGACTTGCTCTAATGTCAGATCTGAGCTAAACATTAAAAGAATCTCAATTGAATGTCTGCTGTCCTTCGAGTGTCCATCTCTAAGACTAATAATGAAATCTGATCCTTTCTGACTTATTGTCCTCTGTTGTCCCATCACTAACACACCTGTTGTTCTCATGTGATGCTCAGTCTTTTCCTTAGTAATTCCTTCCATCGATTTACCTGTGATGCACATTAAGCTCACTGGCCCACAGTTACTTGGATCTGCCGATCTCCTTTCTGTAACAGTCGACGCACACAGAGACACTGAGCCACCATGTCTGTCTACGTGGCCTGTTTACTTCATTTGGCACAATGTATTTAGGTTCAAATCAAACATTTTTAAAGTTGTTGAGTTCATTCAATTTCCTGTTCATTTTACACTACATATACAGTAAGTTCATGAACTTGATTGTATATTATTGTACAGTGCCATCAGTTGTATTATACTGTAAAGTCTGATTTCCTGCAGATTACAATGGAAGTACTGGGTGGGTCATACTGTACCGATTTGTTTCAATTTCTGGTGGAGATATTTTTGTACTGTACTGCTCCTGAGGTTGTTTATGGTGAGAAGTTTTACAAAAGAAGAGACTCACAGGACTGTTGTAACAGGATAAGCCATTAAATGAACAGACTACCAGAAGTGTGCAGTGTTACTTGTGAACATCTAAGTAGGCCCATGAACATCTACGTCATCCACCTCAGCAGGCATCACACTGACTGTATGTCTCCACACAATCTCAGAGGCTAGCATACATAATATGTGTATGATAGGCTGATTAATACATAATACATGTGGACAGGTGTAAGGATTGTAAAGCAAGTCCAGAAAGTATTGGGGTTCCAGTCCATTCGCACGTTTTAATCCTTAAGGCAGGTTTAAACAAAACAGGTGCACAAGGGTGCAAAACACAAACTCAACAGAGTCAGAGGAGCCTCTTTGACTTTGAAACTATCAGCAGGTAACTGGAGTGGAGTCCTACTGAGATGGGGACATGCACAACATATTTTAGCTTTCATTCACAGGTTGATGATGGCACTTGTTGAGGGTCTGGAGGAATGCTTTATATTTATTAATGTTGTAATGTGGTATATAAATATTGTATATAAAATATTACACATTCTACAGCAGTCCTAAAACACAACTCTATTTCCCTAGGTTGTAGAACTCACATGAATGTTATTGTCCAGCATCAGATCTCAGCTAAACAGGAGGACATACAGAGAGTGCTGGATTGAGAGGCAGACGTCGGCCTGGTGGTGTGTCGTGTTGTAACTTTAACTTTACTGGAATACACACAAGTGTTTGTGTCACATTCACCTCAGTGTGTTTGCTTCATGTGAGGACACAACAATCTGCTTTTACCTTCAGACTCCTTCACTTCCACTTCCACTCCATTCCCTATCCTGGCAGTCCCTCCATGTTCAGATATTTCTTAACAAACCCCAAGATCAGGCCTGTCAAGGCACAGCCTCATCAGACTGGCAGGACTGGTTCTCTCATTTCTTTCTCTTACTCATTTTGTTTTTATCACCACTCAGTCAAATCTCAATAGTTACCAAGATGAAACATCACACAGTCACTGAGACCACTTTGTTACTGGCTTTGTATCGCATTTCTGTATGTTTTACCAGGCTGTGTACGTGACTCATATGTGGATTTGCTGTCACTACTCATTCCCAAAGACCCCAGAGAAATTCATTGCTCATTCTGTTAATTTCTCTCTCAATGCTCCTGATGATGTATCTTAGAATTGGCTTCCTATCTCATCTGTCACCACTGAAAGCCTCCATGTGTGACTGACAGTCCTCCTTACTTCAGCCCCCAATTCAGTCTCTTAATATTCACCCCAACAGGCACACCAGACACAGCAGATCTGCTCCATCTTTGTTTCTTTCACCTTAACACTTGACTTTATTGAAGAATCAGCCACACGTGGCACACTGAAGGGTTCACTCACTTCTCTGTATGATACCACAGTCCTTAATATGAAAGTTACAGTGCAATCATATCAGATCGTGACGGCTTTAATACATTTGTAGAGGTGGGATGCTCTTTTGCATTTCTTTTTACAGTAAAGTCATTAAATGCATTGGTGAATATAGTGAAGCTCACCCATACACGGAGGTTGAAGTCAGTGGCCTGCAGCACATAAAAGTATTTTCATTCTGCACAGACTCTTCGTAGTGCTACAGACAGGACCTTCTCCATTTTAAACCTGAGAAATGTGCTCTCAGAACTCTCTGATTTTCTACAAAGGCCTCCTGCACTTAATCCATCTTTAACTGGCTAAGCCACAGCCCACCTAAAAGTTTCCCTGCTATTGTCCGCTGTGTAAGCAATGCAGTGAAGAGCCGAGGCGCTCCTGGCAGAGGCAGACTTACCTGCTCTCACTTTGTTTAGCCTCAGTGCTCTCCAGGGGATTTGTCTTTGATCAACAAGCTGGACGGCTCGCTGTAGAATCAGTCAGTGCACCTCAGTTCAAGTTATCAGTCTGTGCAAGAAGATGGCTGAGCACAATTAAACAAACTCTTCAATGTTCGCCACTTTAGTTCATCTCACCCTTATTGTATTTCACTAATTTCTCTTTCACTTTAACAAGGCATTCAGCCAACAGGGCCTCACCTGAGTCTTAAAGTGAAAGAACACAAGAAACTCCAAACACACTGTCTGTCTGATGTCTGGAAACACACACATTTAGTTTTTCCTGCTACTAACAAAATAAAATCTCTTTTAATAAAGATACACAACAAGGGAGGATACAAACTGTGGTGACACACAATCACATTATCATCAGGTACTATGATGGATGGTGTAACCCTAGAACAGATCTTTACAGGTGAGATAAAACCCCAAAAAAGTCAAATGTAAAACACCAATCACAACTGAGCCCCCTGTCTAGGGCAGGGCATGGTCTCTGACCACATCCATCAGGATTATTGGGACACCATATTTGAAACCTAGACAGCCGTTTAGGAGCGTGAACATCACTCAAATGGCCCCATGAATGATCCTCTGGACAATAACAATAATACAATACAATACAATACAATTTATTTTTATGTAGCCCAAAATCACACAAGAAGTGGCGCAATGGGCTTTAACAGGCCCTGCCTCTTGACGGCCCCCCAGCCTTGACTCTCTAAGAAGACGAGGAGAAACTCCCAAAAAAAGAAAACCTTGTAGGGAAAAAATGGAAGAAACCTGGGAAAGGCAGTTCAGAGAGAGACCCCTCACCAGGTAGGGTGGGCATGCAGTGGGTCTCAAAAAAGGGGGTCAATACAACAGAATACAATACAATACACAGAACAAAACACAAGGAATCCTCAATACAATAGAATAGTGCAATAGCGATATTAAAAGTACAGAGTAGAATTCAACAGTAGATGATATCCCATAATATGATTTGGATTTCTTCAGAGTCCTGGCGACCTCGGCCATCAAGCTGCCTCCCCCTATTGGCCATTCCACAGCTGGGTCAGCGCTGGGCCAGCCAATCCAATGAAAGGACCCCTCTACCCCATGATTCCTGTGATCCTCCATCAAAGATGACTTTACCTTAGGCAGCCGAAACAACTTGGCAGGTGGGCCGTGGCACCAAGTGGCACATTTGAGTACCGAGAAGAGAAACAGAATAAGTGAGGGTTTGTAACAAATTATAACCCCTCCAATGTACAAGATGCTCTGCACAATTACACAGACAACAGGGGTCTGAAATTGACTGAACTTAAAATCCTCTGAATTATCAACAGAGACAGAAGGAAGAGGAGATTGAGGTTAGGAGCCCACGCTGATACATCACATTGCCACACTCACCACATGACAAATCAACTCAGGATCCACTGATTAGGACCCGAGTGCAGCCATGAAATGGGTGACACCTCAGCACCATACTAGTTCAGATGAAATGGAGCAGTGTGCTGTATTTTATGGTGGCTGGACTGCCAATTCCGCCACCAACCCCCAGGTTTGTCCCTGCAGGCTGGAGGGTCTACTTGCAGGACTGGATGCAGATTAACGTCATACCCAGGATGAAGCAATTGCTGGTTAAGGGCCTTGCTCAGGGGGCCAAAAGAGTAGAGTCACTTCGGCATTTACAGGATTTGAACCGGCAACTTTCCAATTACCAGTGCAGACCCCTACCTCAGAGCCACCACTCTGCCCAGAAGGAAGAGAAGGTTTGCTTATCTATCACAGGTTTTAATCTGGAGACATGGAAGGTTAATTGAATCTTAAAATGAGCTGGCAGTGCTAGACTGAATGACACCAGGCTCACTTGTGTCCAGATAGCATGATGCACAAACCACTTGGCAGAGTCTCTTGAGGTCTCCTTAAACTAGATGCCACCTGTATTGTAGGTTAGTGAGATGCTCAGTGGGTACCGAAGAAGATAAATCTAATAGATGGGACTGAAATCTGCATGTACATTCAAGGGGTGACCACCTGAGGATATTTCAAGTGATCTCAACTAAGATCAAGTAATCACTCAAATCATTTTGACTTGAATTGGCTGTGCAATGGAGAAACTTCTCCAAGTCACACTAAGTTCTTTCTGTCAGACCAGTGACCTCTGGATGATATCCTGAAGTAAGATTAACTGAACAACATAAACATGCAGAAATGAAATGCCAGAAGTGGGATACAAATTACAGTCCTTTATTTGAGATAATTGAACTGAGAAAGCCAAGTAAACAGACTACAGAGTGAGAAAAATTGTAGCTAATTCATTTACAGATGGACATTTCTCAAAGGAGATAAAGTGGATATATTCTGGAAAAATGACCTACTACTACTAATACACACATTACAGTGTAACCATTAGATGGTGGTAGATCTGTAATATAATCGAAGTCGATAACTTCAAAGGAACAAGAACGACATGGACTTGGTTGTAACAACCCTACAGGCAGACTTGGAAGGATTTTGCTCAGTAATGAACTTTGCTTATTGAAACGTAATCTCTAACCTCTTTCTGCATGTTTTCCCTCTTAAAATATATTATAAACATATGTATTTTGAGGTTTAAATATATATCTTTTGAGGTTTTCTAATGTGTGTGAACCCCCAGGATCCCCAAACATGAATTTAATCTTTTACTTTACCCTGTAAGTGTGCAGTAATGTAATAGAGCAACTTCAACTTAAAGTAAACTTAAACTTAAGTAACTTAAAGCAGGTGGCGATGGAGGATTGAGCTTCACAAGTCTGGTCCTCCAGTGGAGATGAAGTAAATGTTGCTTCCAGAAATTTAGCAAGTAGAATGATAAGTTCCAGCTCAGCTGGACTATTATCAGTTTAAAAACAGCAGGATAGGGCATCCACCCTACCTTTCCTCTTGCCAGAGTGGTAAGAATTTTTAAATCAAACCTAAGAAATAAGAAATGGGTATTTTGCTCCTTCCAGTCAGTGCCTCCATCCTTGTCCACTTTATGGCTAAAACTTACAATACTCACATCATAATTTTGCTCTGCAGTGGATAATTTCTTTGAAAACAATGCACTTGAGTGGAGCAGAAAACATTCTGATAATATTTGTGACAGTATGGACCTCAAACCAATGATTGATGCTGCACTAACTTCAACACGAGGCCAAAAAACTTTACAATTAAAGCACGGGAGAAAAGATAAAGTCGGAAAATGAAGCACATTGTAAAAACTAGAGACCAAATAGAGAAATAACAAAAGCAGGAATAATAATCAAAAGTCAAAGTCTAAGTTTAGAGCCAAAGGCAATCCAAAAAAATTCTCAAAATAAAGCATCTTGATCACAAAGAATGAATCTAATCTCAGATAAATGAGAGACCGCACCTGTCAACTTTTGAGCAGTGCAATGGTTATATAATCATTGGAATTCCATGAAAAAAGGTGATGTGCTAAGAACATGGAAGAAAAACAGAATTTGACACATCAAAATAACAATTCTGACTGAAAAACTGAGGCAAGAAAATAAATCCCTGGGCCAGAAAACCCAGAACATACAATATGTACTGCATGTAAGCTTCAATGCAACAGCAATTCTAACAGATGCATGAACTTCTGGATAAAACTGATGGCTGGGTCCAGGATGTCTCCATACAGAAGCACTAGTAAAGAGTAGAGAATTTGTGATCAGTGAATTTGTCCGGTGTTTTTCACACAGAATATGCCGTATTTGCCACTGACCTTTTATACCAAATATTTTTATGGAAATTCATTGTGTGTCCGGCTTAGACAAACATTTCTTGGCCAGCTACCCAAGATGCTTTACGAGGCCAGTGTAACATCACATTGCTGTAGCAGCCAAGCGCAGAACTTTCATGCATACATACTGTAAGACTGATGCACAAACACATGACGTCAAGACCAGAATGCAGCACTCCAGCCAGATTTCCACCACACTTAAAAAAAAAAAACTTGCATTATTTTCATTTAAAGAGTACATTAACTGACAAAATAAGAAAATTACGAGCACTGCCACTGGATATACTGCTTAATACTGATGCCTGTGCACTGGCAGTGCAGTGCCGCACTGCTAATTATTACTTTCTGAACATTTCAGCATTTATGCTGAACTCACAGTGAAGCAAACTTTAAATAGTTAAATAATTAAAATCAGAATAGACAATCAGCCTGACAAAGTGGAACACTGATTTTATGATTATTGATTATTCAATGTAGTAGTGTGTAGTCGTCACCCAGGCAAGATGTCTGCGTTCTCAAAGAAATTGACAAGGTGGAGACCTCTGTGGGCCAAACAAAAATCTGAAGTAGCTCTGCACTGGCACTTGAACAGACTCCTCTTCACCCTCATCTCTAAATTAGCACATGAATGCCAGGAACTTCCTGAAGGGGACATCGATTGATAAAGAAAAGGATAAACAGAAGGAGACAGTTAATGTTAATGATAATTTGGTTAAGATCTCTTAAACCTCCGTTTATTTTCTCCACAAATAAGAAGCCCGCTGGACCACTGCACAGCACAATAAACCTGTTGTCTCAATTCTTGTAGATGTGCTCCACCATAGCTAAAGACAATGTTTGGTTAAGTACTTTGATTTTTCCTTTCATATATTTTTTAATTTTCGATTTATTTCCATATATGACCAACCACAGGACAATATTTATAAATATTTCATTATAATGATTCAACCATAAAGTAATGTTCACGTATGTGTTAATTTGGTAAATATTTCTTTTCTTACTTTTTATATTTTGTATTTGCATCTTTTCTTAGAAATGTTCATGTGTTCATTAAGTATATATATATTAATATTCTTGTGTTGCACATTTAGTTTTCAGTGCAGCTGTGGATCTCCTGTAGGTGTTCGGTGGTCTCTGACTGAAGGTGCTGCCCCTGATGTCAAATGTAGTGGTGGAAGAACTGAGCTGACTGAAAATGGAGACCTGAGTTCAAGCCCTGAGCTCTGGGCTCACACCAGTGAGGTGGCTCCTGCTCAGCTCCGCCGTGATGATGGGATTATTCAATGATTTACTTTGATTCTCCTTTAAGAGATTAGAGGACTTGCAGTTCTTGGAGTGAAAAATGAAACAGAACTTTCTGTGCCCTTCCGCTCTGCAGTCCCAAGTCTTTATGCTTCACATTTTTCATGTTCTTCATGCAGGACATTCAGTGCAGCCTGCTGGGGAAGGAGATGGACTTGAAATCACAGGAAAATGTGTTTAACATTTATGTCACTGCGTGACCCCAAGCAAATATAGGACTTCAAAAATTACTGCACTTCATGCTGTGACAATAAAAGGCACAATATAATGTGAAAACTGTGTTTTGTTACATTTGATATGTTTACTCTGAAGGTGTGCTTGTGCTTTTTATTCTTAATTAATTCTGTAATGTTTCCTTGAATTTTTTTTGCTTTTAATCCTATTAATGTATAGGTCACACCTCAGTGGATAACACACAAGTGGTCCGGGTGCACTGCCTCTCCTTACTCTCACCTCTAATTTGGATAACAAAGTGTTTCCATTCCTCCATCTCGATGAGAGGTTTGTTTTTTATCCCTGATGATTCCCTTTCTCTGCCAGCGCTGACATCTCTGATAGGTTTGTAATGATGGCACACAGCACAGTTTAACAAATAATGAGAGGAATGGGGGTCCGGGAGCTGGAGAACCTCAAACACCAACCCACTAGGACAGAACTGAGCCCAATGTGGGACAGACCTGTGAATCTGACTGTGTTAATAATGACTGCATATTCCAGCCCAGCTTATCTTTTATTAAATGTCATTTCTAACATTTTACTTTTAGACTAAACCAAAACCACTTATCCCTTATTAAATTTATCTTGTAAAATTAATTTTGGTTTGATTCTTAGGCTTCCTGTTTCTGTGCCCCGCTTTCTTACTTGCATGCGTCCTTTTGGCGTCACGACCAACAGCCCCTCACAGTCAGATCCACTTATCACTTTACAGCTGTGAGTCTTTGGGAAGAAACTGAAGAGAAATGAACACGGACACGGGGAGAACATGAAAAGACTGCACAGACGGTGGCTGAGACACAATTTGAACCCAGGTAGAAAAATTATTTTTAGAAGATGCTCTCTCTCTCTCTCATAAACTAAGCATATTTGCATGTGATGCAGGTGCCATACATTAATGTCCGCTCTGACAGGTGTGGACGCCGGCCCGGACACAGACAGACGGACACGTTCAAGTCACCCACAACACGTTTATTATACATTATGTACAATTATAAGTGCACCACAAACCCCCAAAGTCCCTAAAAGTCCAGGCCAACTCAAATGCCTTACTCTCTTCAGGCCGCCTCCTTGCCTCTCCTCCCGAGTTCCATCCTTCTCCACTCCCGACTCCAGCACCCGAACAGAGGGAGGCGGCCCCTTTTATACCCACCCAGATGTGCTCCAGGTGCCTCCCGACAATCTTCCACCGGCACTCCCCAGTGTAGTGGAAGTGCCGGCTGTGCACCCAGAAACACTCCGGGTGTCCCCGCTTCTCTTCCCCCCAGCACTTCCGGGTGTGGCAGAAGTGCTGGGGTCCAGGGCTCCAAAGGCATTGGGGTGCCCATAGCCACCAGGGCGGTCACCCCCATGTGGTCTGGGAAGACATAAGCCCTCTTCTGGTCCTCCGGGGTGTCCCGGCCGGGTCGCCCCCCCCCCGCCTCCAGCCACCTGCGACACAGGTAATATTTTGAAAAAAAGAAAGTAACAAAGGATGATGGAACAGTTATTATGTGTTATATAACAGTATCCAGCTCGAAAGGCGCTATATGAACCAAAGCAATATTGAAGTTATTTAGAGCTCCATAACTGTGTTCAATATGAAAGACACTATATGAAGTAAAAAAAAGAAAGAATGACAAGACATTAATTAAGTAGCATATAATATTGTCATCTATGAAAGGCGCTATATGAAATAAAAAAGACAAAATATGAAAGAAACAAACGTAATCATAAATAATGATAAACAGCAAAAGGCAAAATTGCTACCTTGCTGCCCTCTGGTGACAGATATACAAGATTGCAGCACATAAACACTGTTTTTGAATATGCGCCTGAGGTCAAAGCCTACTTACTGTACGTCTCTCTCATTGACTTGGCACACCTGTAACAGATGTTCATTATTGTATGTACAAGGTACGGTTGTAGAAATGCAGTGTGGAAAAACTGTCATCTTTATTTCTGCTCTTATTGTTATTAACACAGTTCAACTAGTGACTTCAACAGTACTTAAAAAAAAAGCAAAGCAAGAAGTCCCAGAAAATACACTTTTAAAGTTTCAGAACGGATAAATGAAATACAGTCTACATCAGGAGATATCAAAAATAAATCTAAAATAAGAGTTTATGTGTGCGGTGATCTTACTGCTTCCAAAGGGTAGCTCAAAAATAAAGTCTGGTTGGCCACATACTTGCTGGCGTCTCCAACCAATCTGACATTAACATCTTTGCGATAAAAGACCCAGAAAGAAGGTGGGAGCCTAAGAGAAGAACAGGGACCATCCATCCATCCATCGTCTACACCTGCTTTATCCTGGCCAGAGGAGCTGGAGCCGATTCCAGCAAGCACAGGGAACAGGACTATCACAGGGGCAAAATGTAAAGGTCTGTGAAAGTACCCCATTAGGACACAGGGCCCCCACTTTACACTCACCCTCGTCATTAAATACAAAAGGAATCACCCATCCAAGATCTCATAAAAAATAAATCAAAGCTTTGGTCTGAACCCTGAATGGGCTGGTTAAAAGAAGATGGTCCTGGGGGTCCACATGAAGTGATGCCTGCTGTCCCAGAATGCATCATCTAAAAGGAGACTTGAATTCAGTCGACTGTCTGCCACACAAAGCCTTTAAGTGGCTTTAGCTCAGGTATGGTGGCATAGGAGTTAGTTAAGGCTTTGACAGAACGACCCTCATCAAAGAATCGGCCCTACAATGAAGCCCAAGGGGGTCCAGAAGAATGATGTTCAGCATTACTCTCTCTTTTATTTGGAGCGCCAACAGACAGATTGGTTCTTAAAAGTGTTGTAGTTCTAGCGTAACGGGGGTCCAAGGAGGAGCTCTGCACCAGACCACCAGCCAGGATTGAAGAGGCAGTGGGCTCAAATCTCACCTCTTAGCCCTTTAGTGGAAGAAAGAACTGACAGCAATTGCTTACTTTTAATAATAATAATAATAATAATAATAATAATAATAATAATAAAGAAAACTGGCTATTCTACATTTTGAAAGGGAAGCAAATGCTAACAATAACAGATCAGGTCAGGTCAGGTTGGGGAGCATGCACTGGTACAGCGCGTCACCACACCCACCACACAATACAAACAGCTCGGGGTCCTGGTTGGCAAACCCCAGGCAGACACACAGTCCAGTCCCACCCTCTATCTGCTGCAGCCTGGTGTTACGTGAATGTCCCCAGGCCTGGTCCAGCCACTCGGGTCCTCAACAATAAGGATCCTACATTCCAGATCACCCTCGGGGAATCGCGCCCCATGGCCAAAGTGCTGTAACTGACGCTTCCTCACAATGCAGGTCATGTGCCTCATTCAGTACTCAGGTACCCAAGGATTCTCCAGAGAGACACAGTACTGAAGGAGTCCAGTCTTCATCTCAGGTCACTGGATAGTGTCCATGTCTTCCAAACAGGAAGCACCAGGACTCTAAAGACTTGGACCTTCGTCCTTTTGCTGATATCGGGAGAAGAGTCACCAGAGTCACATGAATGTCACTGCCAAGGTAAGTAAACCTCTCGACGAGGTCGACACTCTCTGCGCAGACAGACACACTGCTGATGGCCGTGCCCAAGAGGTCATTAAAGGCCTGGCTCTTTGGTTTTTATCAGGACACTCACAAGTCCAGACACTCAGACTCCTCACTCAGTCTCTCGAGAGCCCTGATCAGAGCCTCCATTACACAAATTTAATAATAATAATAATCCATTTTATTTTTATAGTGCCTTTCTCATGCTCAAAGTGCTTTACAAAATAAACAACAAGAAATATATCATATGGGATAGAAAACAACATCCACATAAAACACCAAATAAACATAAAAATAAGAAACACAAAGATGAACAATGAATTAAAAACAGAAGTGCCAGCCTGCTATTCCTCAGTCAGCTCATTCTTATTGACTTCATCGTTCAATTCAATTGCCTCCTTTTCTTTGTTTCAGGTGCAGCACAGGCAGTTGAATTAACTCACTGAGGGTCCCACCATATTAGTGAGGTGATCTGCGCTCATACAGACTCAGGGATGGACTATCAAAGTGGGACTCTGTAAGCACAACACCACAACATGCGTATTATTAGTTCTTATTTGGCTGACGCCTTTATCCAAGGTGACTTTTACAGACCCCATTAAAAAGCAAAACGCTAGGATTTGATAAATGTTTATCTCAGTCAGCTGTTGATATTCGGTTTACATGAACAGACGAGTGGATTTTGTCCCCAGCACAACCACGTTGCCACGTTAAAGTAAGTCACAGAATTAAAGATTATACAGTATTAAAGATTTCTTGCACTTGGCAACAGAGGATTGGCTCACCCCAATAAACAGGCCAATTCACCCCAACAGGTACAAAGCTGGCCTGTCCAGGTATAGTAAGGGGCCTCTTTATTTAAGGGGTCTGCTGACCTGTCACTGGTATAAAGCACGACTGGCTGCCAGGGCGGGGAGTCAGCCACTGTAGCTCAACTGGGTTGACCGCTGATGTAACCCACCAGTACATGAGATGTACGAGTTCAACTCCCATCATGAGAAGAGGGGTTTAAAATAGAAAGTAGTCACTTTATTTGATGGGCTTGGTGATAAAAATAATTTATAGACTACACCGCTAAAGGTGCCAGCGGTGTGACATTGTGACAAGAGAGTGACCAAGCTGGCTATGCAGATGAAACAGACTGACCACCCCGGTCAAAGGGGCAGACCAGAGCTGAAGGAGCCCATAGGATTGACATCATATAACATGCAGACTGTCTGTCCGCGTCCTCCGTTCTGTCAATGATATAAAAGATTTCTTGTATCTTCCAGACAGAGGATTAGCTCACTGAGATCACTTCTCCTGGAAACAAGTAGAGGTGCAGGGTTTGAATGCTGTCCTCTCCAGCCGTGATAAAGGACCAACCCATTTATTTAAGGGCTCCACAGACCTGTCACTAACATTAAATGCATCTGGTCAGCTTACTCTACAGCCAGACTCGGTAGCTCAACCGGGCGGACCACTCATGCAGAAGAGTGTGAGTTTGCGTCTGCCCCCAAATCATAGGAGCATCTAAAATAGAAAGCAGTCCCTTCATTTGCTGTGGCCACCAAAGAGTTAACAGTATAAATGATTTCTATACCATTCTTCAAAAGGGGACCCCCATGGTGGCACAGCAAAATAACCCACTCATCCAACACCAAGTCAGCCCTGCAGTCAAGACCACCCCACAAGCAAAGGTGCACCCCAAGCCAAAGGGGTCCCAGAAGAATGACAACCAGCAGGACCTTCTCATTTATTTGAAGTGTCAACTGAGAGATGAGTTGTTGAAAGTGCTGAGGCTCCACAGTGAGGGGGGCTCAGATAGCAGCTCTGCAGGGTAAAGACCCCCAAACCCACCCACCGAGACAGAACAGCCAGTGGGTTCAAATCCTCCTCCTACCATCATCAGAAGAAAATACAAGAAGAAAAAAATACCATTTTGAGTAGTGAGCTGCTCTTATTGTTACTGTTATACAATAAAAATATACATTTAATCTGCGTCTGTAACAGCCGCTGTAAATATATGGTACTTGTAAAGATTAGTGTTTGTTCATTATTATTATTCGGTTTTATTCTCTCAGTCACGTTCACGCTCCCACTGATCTGACACTGTTAGTTTTCAAATTAAGACGTGCTACAGCAGAGGTGAACTCAGATGAGGACGAGGGTTCTACATCAGAGAAAGTAAACAGAAGTCCTGCTCACACATAAGAACAACGCAGCTGCACAGGCGTAAAGGTGAAAGATGGCACCGTTTGGATACAGCAAGAGGTCGGACATCATCCTGCCAGTGAATCTGCCACACACGCGTGTCCTACAATGAAGCAGCATGGCCTGTAGAGTATCATGCAAAGTTCTTTTTGCGATTATGTTTTGTGATGGTCTTTATATGTAAAACATGTATATGTTACTTATATAAAAGTCAGGTCAAATGTTATTTACAGTACCTTGATTTATTTACTTCTCTTCCTACAGTGTAAAGTCACAAGTAGACTGCAGAGCGTCCTGTGTTTGATCGACATAAGCGTGCTGACAAACTACATGTCTTCACCACAACTGTCTGGTACAGCGTCCGCAGTCTGCACTGATCCGCCAGTCCACCTCATCTTCCCTCACTCGTGAACAAGACCCTGAGATATTTATACTCCTCCGCAGGAGACAATACCTCAGTCTCATGTTCTCTGCTGTGACATTGCTAGCTATATGACACTGACCACCTGTCACTTACTGGCTAGTAGAATATCAACACACCTGTCGAATGAGCCATAACAAGTAGAAATGCATTGTGGTCACTCGGCACACGTGGTGAGTATAAACCCCAATAATATCCACTTGCATGCTACTCTATAAACCAGGCTTAAGAAGAAGGCGGATGAAAGATTTTATTGCAAAGCAACTCAGTCAAAGCACAACGTTCATGAGGAGGCTAAAGCTGTGCAACAAACTTTAAGAAGCAAACTTGAATAGGGGGCTGGCATCTGTGGGTGAGCAACTGTGGTCTGGCAGAGATATAAAATAATAAAGAAATGAATTAACTAAAACATTAACAGCATAAATAAACTAAACTGCTTTTGAATTGTACAAAGTGTTCATACTGGGGAAATATCTGGAGGGCTTGTTTTCAGAATTGTGATATACATGTTTGAAAAAACTGGAGAAATAATTAAAAATTGTTAGGAAAGTTTTTATTTAAATGTGACCACATATGTGTCAGTAGATTTTCATTTGCATATTGACTTTCTGTTTTCTTAAACTAACTGTATAAATAGGTTTAGATGTGTTTAGGCACAATGTATGTAACATAGAATATCTTTCACTTTAATGGTATTATTATTCTCCATTGCAGTATTTTCTTTATAGTTTTTGCTCTTTTTAATATAATCACTAATTTCACTGATAAGTCAGACATCACCAATTGATCAACAAATGACACAAGATGAAATCCTCGCTGTTTCTTGGTATTCACTCCTCTGATTTGTATGACAAAGTGTTTCAATTCTCCATTCTGGACGAGCTGCTCCTTTTCTGATAACACATCTGACTGACGCGTTGTGATGGCCGTTTAACACTCAGTAGAGTGAATGGAGATCAGCTAATCGTTTTTTTGATCAACATGGCGCCCTCAGTGGCAGACGTGTTTGCTCGCTCCACTCCATGACGTTTTTTGTTTTGTGTTTTTGTTTTTTGCCTTCTCTACAGCACACAAATGCTTTGCACTACTATCATACAGCAGACAGGCATTGCTACCTCACACAGTACCCTGGAATTTACTGGTTTTATACCATCTGAGCTACAATTCATTGTTCACTCCAGTAGCCAATATCTCAACCACGCCAAGGAAGACCCCATAGCGCTGAGCTCGAGTGACCAAGCTGACCCCAGGAGAGTGCTCTGGAGATGGTGACGCAAGTAAGACAAGAGGGGAGGGCTCCACGCTAGCCGACCACCGCTACCCAGCCTCTTGCTAGCCAACGTGAGGTCTCTGGAGACCGCCCCCACTTCGGACAATCAGACCACGTCTCTCTATTCCTGTACCCAGCCTACAGACAAAGGCTGAAACAAACAAACCTTATCATTAAACAAGTTCAACTTTGGACCCCAGAGACTGAGAGCACCCTGCAGGACTGTTTCACTCAGACAGACTGGGATGTGTTTAGGGTTACAGCCACTCTAGAGGACTCTTCTATCAGCATACAGGACTATGCTGAGTATGTGGCTGGGTACATTAGCACCTGTATTGACAACATCGTGCCCACAATACCAGTCAGGAAGTTCTCCAACCAGAAGCCCTGGATAAACAGTCAGGTACGCCACATGCTGTGTGCCCGCTCTCTTGCATTTTGATCAGGCACTGAGACGGAGTACAATTCTGCAAAATACGGACTAAGAAAAGCCATCACAGCAGCCAAGGGACAGTACAGAGAGAAGCTGGAGGGCTTCTATTCTACTGCTGACTCTGGACGTATGTGGCAGGGCCTACAGGACCACCCCCAGCACAATCAGCTCCACAGACAGTCTGCCGGATGATCTCAACACTTTCTACACCCGCTTTGAGACATCCAGCAACAGCACAAAGTGGAGGCACACACACACCTGGACCACCCAAAAGCAATGGTCTCTTCAGGTCAGGTACACAAAGCACTAAGGAAGATCAACCCCCGTAAGGCAGCAGGACCAGACAACATCCCTGGGCAGGCTCTCAAAGCATGTGCCAACGAGCTGGCTGATGTTCTCTGCTCCATCTTCAACCTTTCCCTCAGTCAGTGCATCATTCCATCCTGCTTTAAGACTACGATCATCGTCCCCCTTGCTAAAAAAAGCCCACCCACCTGCCTAAATGACTACAGGCCGGTAGCACTCACTCCAGTCATCATGAAGTGTTTTGAGAGAGTGGTGCTGGCCCATATTCAGAACAGCATACCGGACACTCTGGACCTCCTGCAGTATGCCTACCGGCCCATCAGGTCCACCTCAGATGCCATCGCGGCCGCACTACATTATTCTCTCTCCCACCTGGAGAACAAAGACGCCTACATCAGGATGCTCTTTGTTGACTACAGCTCCACCTTTAACACGGTTATCCTCCATAAACTGTCTGCACTTGGCCTGCACCCCACCCTCTGTGACTGGCTCCTAGACTTTCTGACTGGCAGGACCCAGTCTGTCAGGACTGGTCATAGGATTTCAGCCACCATTATCACAAACACTGGCGCCCCACAGGTATGCGTCCTCAGCCCCATCCTCTACACCCTGATCACCCACAACTGTGTTGCCTCCCACAAAGATAACATCATCCTAAAGTTTGCAGACGAAACTGCAGTGATTGGACGCATCACTGGTGGGGTTGAGGTGGCCTACAGGAGGGAGGTGGACAGCCTGGCATCATGGTGTGAAGACAACAACCTCACCCTCAACTGTGATAGTGGACATGAGGAAGGAGCGGAGACCTCACCGGCCACTGTTCATCCGAGGGCTTGAAGTGGAGAGGGTGAGCAGCATTAAATACCTGGGAGTCTACATCAGTGAGGACCTCACTTGGACACTTAATACCACACAGCTGGTCAAGAAGGCTCAACAGTGGCTGTACTTTCTGAGGAGGCTGAGGAAGTTTGGTATGTCGACTAAGATCCTCGGCAACTTTTACAGCTGCATTGCTGAAAGCATCTTGACCAGCTGCATCACCGTGTGGTACGGCAACACAACTGCTATGGACCACAAACGCCTGCAGAGAGTGGTAAAGATTGCTGAGAAGATCACCAGGACACCACTGCCCTCTCTGCAGAGCATCTACAACTGCAGAGTCCGAAGGAGAACTGCCTCGATCTTCAGGGACCCCACCAACACAAACTGTTCACACTTCTAACCTTAGGCAGGAGGTACAGAGTATGAAATGCAGGACTTCCAGGCTAAAGAACTTTCTTTCTTCCTAAGGCCATTAGACTCCTAAATAACTGACTGGAGTTTATAACTGTGGTCCACCTCATTCTATCGACCTCACACAACTGCATTAGACTTGTCTATCATTGTTCATGCTGCCTCTGTTACTTATTATCTATCTGCTACTTATTATTATTCATGTTCATCTTTATACGTTGGTTTTGTCATTTGGTGTGGACAGCAAAGAAATAATTTCATTGTACAGGGAAACGTGTTTTCTTACTGTGCACATGACATCCTCTGGTGGTCTTAGAGTTTTACTTTAAATCAGTTGTGATGGACTTTGAGTTTGTATGCACAGTCCTGCTGGATACCAAGGGGGCCACCGGGAGTCGCTGTAGGGAGGCTGTCTGACTGTTATGTGCCCTATAACCTGGAAGTTCGTCCTGGTCACATGAACAGGAGAAACAACGTGCTTCCGGGTTGAAGAGAAGGACTTTTACTCTGGCCCGGAAGTAATGAAGATTTGTGGATTGTTGGACAGGAACCACTTCCGGGTCAGGGGGTATAAAAGGATGCTGGGAAAGCCCAGAGATTGAGCTGAGCTGGGAGGAAGGGTGGCGAAGTGTCTGGGAGAGGAGGAGTGATTATTGTACTGGATTATTGATTGTTGTATGTATAGTGTGGAGTGGAGGGTGCTTAGTGCACATTATTATCATAAAAATAAAGAGTCTTGGACTTTTACCTGGTGTTTGGCATGGTACCTGAGGGTTCGAGAGGTCGATAACAGCCTCTACTGCTACACAGTTTATTGTATTGACTCCTGTCTCCAGCCCATCAATTTCCTAACCAGCTTATCTCTTTATACATTTTTATTTCTTTTAGTTTGCTTCTCACCCATCCATTCATTTTTTGGACCTTTTTTCCCTTTCAGATTTTCAAGATGTTGCAGTCTCTACCAGCAGCAGTGGGCTCAGTGCAGGAAACTACAAACCCAGGATGGCAACCCATCACAGGGTGACGTCACTCACTGGTCAGGGGTCCGGTTGGAGCTGAAGGTCTTTGAGAAGAAGCTGAAGAGAACTTGGAGATGGACATGAGGAGAACACGTAAAGAGTATGCAGGCAGTGGCTGAGGCACCAGGGAGTGGAGATGTGAGGCGACGGCACCACCACCTCAGAGGGGCTCTGTGACTTCAATATGACACGCACATCAGATTTTGTATTAGTTTTATACATTTCTGCATTTTTTGTTTCATTTTTTATTTTGAAATACTTTTCATTTTGTTTATCATCAGTTCTGAGGAGACTGTAAATGACAATTTCAATTTCTTTGTTTAGATCAAACTTTTCTACAAACTGACTTACACAACTTCACATTCCAGCTGTTTCCATAAAGTCGTAGGCTCAGGAAGTTCTGACAGCTGGATGGTGACATGGGCCTCACAGTTCCTCAGTGGGAGTTTGATTTCTTCTCTTTGTCTACTTAATGAAGTCTCTCCATTTGGCTGTCTGCCTATCTGTGGCCTCTACAAAGACCTACTCGAATATCAAATGAAGGTGCATGTGTTTGGAAACAACCATTTTGCTGCAATTGCCATTTACAGACTCAAGTGGTGTGCTCAGGAAGGTGAAGTGCAATATATAAAAGAAATTAAGAAATTGGTAGAGGGAGATTTTTACACAGACGATAGTCTCAAATCCTTGCCCCTATGTTGAAGCCGCTGTCAGCTTGCTAAAAGAACACAAGACCTGATTGCTTATTCAAATCTTAGGTTGCACAAAATTACTTCTAACCGTATGCAGTGTGCAATATGGCCTGGACACAGACAGGCAGACATGTTTAAATCACCACCACACGTTTATTTACACTACTAATATGTACAAGTGAGACACACAACACCAAAACACCCCAAAGTCCAGGCCTCCTTTCTCCTGACTGCCTCCACTCCTCTCCTCCTGAGCTCTGTCCTCTTCCACCCAACTCTAGCCATCGAATGGAGGGAGGCGGCCCCTTTTATTGTCACCCGGATGTGCTTCAGGTGCCTCCCGACAATCTTCCGCCGACACTCCCCAGTGTGGCAGAAGTGCCGGCTGCGTACCCGGAAGCACTCCGGGTGTCCCTGGTCTTCTTCCCCCCAGCACTTCCAGGTCTGGTGGAAGTGCTGAGGGCCAGGGCTCCAAAGGCATTGCTCTGTACCCGTGGTCCCCAAAGCCACCAGGGCGGTCGCCCCCTCGTGGTCTGGAGGAGGTGGTAGTCCTCTTGGCGTCCTGGTTGGGTACCACCCCCAGCCGCGTGCCACAGCAGGTAATAAAGGCCTTTCCATTCTAAGATTATGCTAGCGACTTGAGGGATTCAGAAATAGGAGTGGACGTATTCCCAATACAACGCAGTCCAGGCCTGCTTTGGAATTTAAATTCTCACACCTTTGCATTTCAAGTAAACCAGGAAGAGAACCCTTCACTCACTGAGGTGTTTTGCCTTCCATTAATCGTTTATTTGACCCTCAAGGTTTCAAGAGACAAGTGATTGGGTTTTCCTACTATCTGCAGAAAAAGAAACTGTGTGGGACAGGTGAAGAAACTCTCTGTAAGCTCTGTCTGACCTCCAAGTTCCACGTCCATATTCCTTTATTACCCAAGAAGAAATAAAGATTAGGGATCTCTACATCTTCTGTGTTGCCTCTGTTAATTCAATAGCGGCTAAGCCTTTATGAAAACCATGAACCTTAAAGGACAATGGAATATTGGGTTTGTTACGGGAAAAGCAAATCTGACTCCACGTCATGAACTCCCTGTGCCAACACAAGAGCTGCGTGCTGCAATATTAGCGCTAGAAATGGCAGAGCTCATCTCATCACAAATGGATGTTGAATTTGAGGAGACTGAATTGTACATGGACAGCAAGGTAGCATTGGACTTCATTCACAATGAGACAAGAAGATTCAATGTTTATGTCAGCAACAGGGCTTTATGGATTCAGACGTCCATACATTCACAGCAGTGCAATGGCTACTGACATAAACCCAGCTGACGATGTCACAAGAGCAGTCCCAGCTAGTCATCTGAAGGACACATCTTGACTTACAGGACCTGCTTCCTTGGCGAAAGCAGAACAAAACACCACAAAGCATGAAACATTTGAGCTAACTGACATGGGGGCTCTGATACAGAAATCTGAGTTATCAGTATTCAATGCCACTGTCTCAGCCCAGTCTCTTGGGTCACAGCGTTTTGGTCCGAGCAGGTCCTTGGTCTGAGCCGTTACCAGCCTTCATCACATAGCTGAGAGCTTCAACACGTCTGCTATCAGCAAGGGCCGCTGTTAGGGCTGGCATTGCTGTAAGAATGGAAGAACGTAAACAGTCAAGAGAAAATATCATCTGTACTGTGCGGAGAGAGGGTCAGTGCCCTCCATGTTTGGGACAATATGTCCTTGATTTCCCCCTCTGCTCCAAACATTATTTATTAATTTATTTATGATCCCATGATCATCAGAGGTGACTGTGTGCAGATGGTGCAGACCTATAAATACCTGGGAGTGCATCTGGATGATAAACTGAACTGGACTGCCAATACTGATGCTCTGTGTAAGAAAGGACAGAGCTGGTTATACTTCCTTAGAAGGCTGGTGTCCTTCAAGATCTGCAATAAGATGCTGCAGATGTTCTGTCAGATGGTTGTGGCTCAAAAGGCTCCTATCAATTATTGAGAATCCACTGTATCCACTAAACAATGTCATTTCCAGACTGAAGAGCAGCTTCAGCGACAGACTGCTGTCAATGTCCTGCTCCACTGACAGACTGAGAAGATCGTTCCTCCCCCACACTATACGACTTTTAAATTCCAACCGGAGAGGTAAACGTTAACGTTATATAAAGTTATTGTCTGTTTTTTCCTGCGTTGTTATCAATCTTTAATTCAATATTGTTTTTTGTATCAATATGCTGCTGCTGGAATATGTGAATTTCCCTTTGGGATTAATAAAGTATCTATCTATCTATCTATCTATCTATCTATCTATCTATCTATCTATCTATCTATCTATCTATCTATCTATCTATCTATCTATCTATCTATCTATCTATCTATCTATCTATCTATCTATCTATCTATCTATCTATCTATCTATCACTTGAAAATTACAAATCAGACAATTCAAATGTGATTAAAATGCACTTTTCAGACTTTCCTTTTAGAGGATTTGCACACATTTCGGTCACTTTTTCTGCATGATCCCCCCATTTCAGGGGTGGAGCCCTAATGTTTGGACACAGTAATGGCAGGTCTATTAAAGCAGTTGTTCCTGACCTGTGGTCCACAGCCCCTTGGGGGTCCGTAGGGTTATGTCGATGGCAAAATGGAGAAAATAAAAATCATATGATTTAATTATTTAAAATGTTGTAAATAATAAAGCATTTGTCTGGTTCACCGTCTACTTCAATAAGATTATTGTCACTTCATTAGTGTTAGTTGAAGGCTTCCGTTGGCTGCATTGTGGATTTAAAGCAGTTCACAGTAATATCGGTAATATCACAAGATCAAACTGGACACTTATCTTCCAATCTCTGACACCTCTTTAATGTAATATATTCACCAGCAAAGTCAAACACCCCGGAGATATTATTATCATTGGATGCAGAAAAAGCATTTGATATGATTGAATGGAACTACCTTTTCACTACATTAGAAAAATTTGGGTTTGGCTGGAATATGTGTGCATGGATCAAACTACTGTATACCAATCCAGAAGCTTCAGTTTGTATTAATAACATTTGTTCAGATTACTTTAAACTAGAACGTGGCACCAGACAAGGATGCCCTTTGTCACCACTGCTGTCTGCAATCGCCATTGAACCAGTGGCGGTCCACTGTCGAAATGCTTATGATTATCATGAGAAGGACTGGAACAGAAAATTTCTCTATATGCAGATGATATGGTCTTATATATATCAGACCCAGAAAACACTGTCTCTCCTGTTTTAACAGCACTAACAGAATTTCAAATGATCTCTGGTCTCAGAATTAATTTGAATTAAAGTATACTAATTCCAGTGAATTCACAAGCTTATAATATTAGTTTGAACACCCTACCTTTTACCATAGCAGATCAGTTTAAATACCGAGGGGTAAATATCACAAGTAAACATAAAGCTCTTTATCAACAAAATTTTGCCGTCTGTATGGAAAAAATTAAGCAAGACTTGCATAGATGGTCAACCCTTCATCTCACTCTAGCCGGAAGAATGAATGTTGTTAAGATGAATATCCTTCCTAAGCTTCTTTTTTCATTTCAAAACATTCCAATATATATCAATAAATATTTTTTTAAGCAATTAGATTCAACCATAACCTCATTTATTTGGAACTCAAAACACCCACGTATCCGAAGAGCGACCCTACAAAGACCTCAGGCAGAAGGTGACATGGCTCTACCTAATTTTCAGTTTTATTACTGGGCAGCAATATATACTAATAACCCAATTGTGCTTTACTCACTCAGAATATGGAACCAATTTAGAAAGCAATTTAAGATGGAAAATCTTTTATCTGTGACACCTCTGCAGGAGAACCACCTCTTTCAACCCTTGCAAACATATCCAGTTTTTCATAACTGGAAAAGATTTGGGATTAAATTGCTCAGAGATCTTTATACAGACAATATCTTTGCATCCTTTGAACAATTACATTCCAAATTCATCCTCCCAGCTACACATTTCTTTCACTATCTTCAAATTAGAAGCTTTGTTAAACAGAAACTGCCCGATTTTCCTCATCTCGTACCCTCCACCATGCTGGAAAAAATACTGCACATATTCGAGGAATTAAACACCATTTCCGCATTATGTAAAATCTTATTAGAGTCCCTACCTTTCAAAGATCCAAGAGGACATTGGGAAGAAGATCTCTTAATCAATATATCAGAAAAGGAGTGGAAGGCATCAATGCAGAGAATTCACTCGCGCTCCATATGCACAAAGCATAGAATTATTCAACTAAAAATTATATATCAAGCTCATCTGTCTCGCTTAAAACTGTCCAAAATGTTTCCAGGGCAAGATCCAACCTACGAACGCTGCAACCAAGCTCCTGCCTCACTGGGTCACATGTTCTGGGCCTGCACCAAACTAACATCATTTTGGACCAAAATATTTAAGTGTCTTTCAGACAGCCTTAGTATCACAATCCCTCCTAACCCATTAACAGCTGTGTTCGGTGTTCTTCCAGACGGACTTGAAGTGGAGAAGGACAAGCAAACGGTGATTGCATTCACTACACTTTTGGCACGCAGACTTATTCTGTTAAATTGGAAGAATCCTAACTCTCCTCTGATAAGTCAGTGGGAAACCGATGTTTTATATTATTTGAAATTGGAAAAAATCAAATTCTCAGTTAAAGGATCTGTACAGAATTTTTTCAAAACCTGGCAGGATCTAATCAATATTATTTTAGAATAAGAAGAAATAATTATTTCTGCATTTCTTTCGCTTTTCCATTTATTTTTATATATATATATATATATATATATATATATATATATATATATATATATATATTTTTTTTTTTTTTTTTTTTTTTCATTTTTTTTTGTTTGTTTTTGCCCTATTAAAAAGCCCTTAGCAATTCTCCTTTGGCCATACTCTCCTTCTCAAGGGTGGGGTTTGATTTGTCTTCAATTCTTTTTTGTATAAATTGATCTATTTGTATGGAATGCTTACAATAAAATTAATAAATAAAATTAAAAAAAAAAAAGCAGTTCACAGTAAGCTAGACACAGTGTGTCAAATACTAAAACATACGTAATGGTGGACTGTTTTTAAAAAGGAAACATTCCAAAGAAAACCCATTGTGTAGTTCTGGTTTAAATTTATCAAATGAGTCAGTCATATTCTAAAGCAGAATCTGAATCTAGAAAGCATGAAGGTTCATACATAGAATTTGGATTTGTGCTGGCTAAGGAAACAGACACACTTGATTACCACAAATATACTCTTGGTCAGGAAATTCTGTCAAGCGAATGTCAAAGTTGTCTAATTTGAAAAGACATCTAAAACAGAAGCATCCCGCTGATGTTGGGAATCACGTTGACTTCTTCCTAAGGAAAGCAGCACTGCTTGTGAAACAAGGGAGCACTTTGACACGGCAAGTAACAGTTTCACAGAGGACACTGAAGGCGTCTCTTTTGGTGTCATATTGTATTGCCTGTGCTAAGAAACTTCACACAAAGACCAAAGAGCACAGTTTGTGAACTGCTTAGAGAGGAAGCTGCCTGTTAAATTGACACTTTGTCAGACAGCACTGTGTGTAGATGGATATCTGACATGGCTGACAAGGTAGCAGACTAATAACTGGAACAGGTGAAAGACAAGTACTGAAGAGTTGGAGTTGCAGTTGGATAACAGCACAGATGTAGCTAACACAGCACAGATGTCAGATTTACTGGAGATGGAGGGTTTGTTTTATTCTGCAAAGAAATTCAGGGGAGGACAACAGCTCAGGACATTTTTTCAGATCTTGGATGCGTTCATGAAGCCAAATTTCATTAACTGGTCTTATTGCGTGGACATCTGTACAGATGGCACCACTGCCATGTCAGGCAAGCACAGCGGAGTCGTCATGTTAATAAAGGCCAGAGCTCCAAATGTCATGGATACACACTGCATACTTCACAGAGAAGCACGTGTCACACAAGGAATGGAGAACAAATTGCAACAAGTGCTTCAAGATCTTGTTAAAGTTGTAAATACGTTAAAATCATTTAAATCATTGTCATTTAAAACACATGTTACAAAGTTGTCCAAATCAGGTTTCTTCCATTTTAAAAATGTTGGGAAATAAAGACGCTTTCTAAATAAACAGGATTCTGAGAAACTAATTCATGCATTTATCTCTAGTAGGATTGACTACTGCAATGCGGTGTTCACTGGATGTTCAAACTGTTCTTTATACAGCCTCCAGTTAATCTGCAAGAATTATTACAAGAACAAGAAAATCCGAACACATAACTCCAGTTCTTAAATCCTTACACTGGCTCCCGGTTAAGTTTAGGGCAGATTTCAAAATCCTCCTTTTAACATATAAAGCATTAAATGGTCAAGGTCCGGCTTACTTGTCTGAACTTATCATGACTTATAAACCTGAGCGCACATTAAGATCTCAAGATGCCGGTCTGCTTATGGTTCCAAGGATTAATAAAATAATAATGGGAGGACGAGCTTTTAGTTACAGGGCCCCTAAACTGTGGACTGGTCTGCCTGCTACGATAAGAGATGCCCCTTCGGTCTCAGCTTTTAAATCCCGGCTGAAGACTCACTACTTCAGTTTAGCACACCCTGACTAGAGCTGCTGATTAACTGTACAGACTGCATCTCTGTTGTTAGTCATTAGCACTAAAACATAAGTCACATGATCGTTATAATTGGATACTAACCCTCACCTATTCTGTTTCTCTCCTCAGTACTCAAATGTGGCACTTGGTGCCACGGCCCACCTGCCAAGTTGGTTTTCCTGCCTAAGGTAAAGTCATCTTTGATGGAGGATCGCAGGAATCATCGGGTAGAGGGGTCCTTTCATCGGATTGGCTGGCCCAGCACTGTTTCAGTTGTGGAATGGCCAATAGGGGGAGGCAGCTTGATGGCCAAGGTCTCCAGGACTCTGAACAAATCCAAATCTTATTATGTGAATTCATCTACTGTTAAATTCTGCTCCGAACTTGTAATATTTTTATTTTTATAGTGTGTTGAGGATTTGTTCTGTTCTGTGTATTATATTGACCCCCTTCTTTTGACACCCACTGCACGCCCAACCTACCTGGTAAGGGGTCTCTCTTTGAATTGCCTTTCCCAGGTTTCTTCCATTTTTCCCTACAAGGTTTTCTTTTTTTTGGGAGTTTTTCTTTGTCTTCTTAGAGAGTCAAGGCTGGGGGGCTGTCAAGAGGCAGGGTCTGTTAAAGCCCATTGCGGCACTTCTTATATGATATTGGGCTATAGAAAAATAAATTGTATTTTATTTTATTGTAAATAGTATGAAAGCACAGCCCCTTAAACACAGACAGGCTGTTTGCTAAACTGTGCAGTGACAGTCTTGAAAGCCTCCTGCTGCATTCGGAGGTCCGCTGGCTGTCTCACAGGGCAGTTTTACAAAAGAGAACTGCGTAAATTTCTTTCATCTGAGAACTTCCAGTTTGCCAGCTGTTTTGACAACCACTTGTGGGATCTGAAGCTTGCGTATTTGGCCGACATATTTCAACTTTTAAATACCTTGAATCAGGGTATGCAGGGCCGTGATCACAGCATACTTCATTTGCAAGATAAAGTTTGTGCATTTATACAACAAATTGGATTTTGGGAGAAAAAGCTAAATAAAGGAAATACTGTAATGTCCCCAATACTTCACCAGATGCCAGGAACATCCAGTGTGCCCGCAGACCTACAGTGGTCCTACCTATCATATTGTCACATCTGGCCCACCTGAAGGAATACTTCAGCGACTGTTTCCCAGAACTGGACAATCGTCATTTAAACTGAATCATAAATCCATTTGAGTCCAGAACTGAAGAGGATTGTCTTGACTTGAGGTGAAGTTTGAAAATGCAATTCCCAGCCATTCTCATGTCAGAATTTTGGAGCAATCTCAGAAGCAAATACGCAGGGCTGAGCTAAAAGTCGTTTGATGCCTCTTAGCATTTAGAACAACATACCTGAGTGACGCCGGTTTTTCTGCATTGAATGTACTGAATCCCAAAAACAGAGGACGGCTACATGTGGAAAATGATTTGAGATTAGCTCTAAGCCAACTGCAACCCAGAGTGGGCAAACTGTGCAAGAATTTCCAATCCAAATATTTCACTAGGCCTGGGGTGAGTTTTATACTTTTTCATAGTGAAAGTGCTTTGTTTTATAGAGTTTAGTTACCTGCACTTAACAGGCTTGTATAGCAGTTTATTGTAGACACGTGGGTATGTTCTTTTTTGGATGGTGATAAGTAGCGAGTCCTCAGCCTAAGGGGACCTTGGCATGAAGAAGGCTGGGAATCCCTGCATTAAAGCCATCATGTTTAGTTCTTTGTCGCATATCCCTCACATGCAGTGACTGCTTGAAGTCTACAATTCACAAACATCACCAGGTGCTGAGGATCTTATCTGGTGATGCTCTGCCAAGCATCTCATGCGGCCATCTTCAGCTCCTGCTTATCAGGCTCCTGTCAATCATGGAGAATCCACTGCATCCACTGAACAGGATTATCTCCAGACAGAGGAGCAGCTTCAGAGACAGACTGCTGTCACCGTCCTGCTCCACAGACAGACTGAGGAGATTGTTCCTCCCCCACACTATGCGACTCTTCAATTCCACCCGGGGGGGTAAACGTTAACATTATTCAAAGTTATTGTCTGTTATACCTGCATTGTTATCACTCTTTACTTTAATATTTTTTTTGTATCAGTATGCTGCTGCTGGAGTATGTGAATTTCCCCTTGGGGTTAATAAAGTATCTATCTATCTATCTATCTATCTATCTATCTATCTATCTATCTATCTATCTATCTATCTATCTATCTATCTATCTATCTATCTATCTATCTATCTATCTATCTATCTATCTATCTATCTATCTATCTATCTATCTATCTATCTATCTATCTATCTATCTATCTATCTATCTATCTGTCCCCTTTATGTTTCTCTCTTCAGCATATGGAAGTCCTGCTCAATTAGATTTAAATCAGGTGACCTACATATATGCCCAAGCCATAACACCCCCCTCTACAATGTTGAACAGATGAGGTGGTCTGCTTTGGATCTTGCAGGAAACTTTATTGCATATTTCACATTCAGAAGATGGCTGACTTACCAGCAGTAAGTCCAGAACCTCCCTTTACTAATGTAGACCTTGATGTGTTCAGTCCTTGCACTTTTGGCTCACGTCAGACTTGAGGAGGTCAGGCAGACCGGTAACAGAGGTCAGTCATTTTTACCTGTGTGAGTATCAGGGTGGAATCCAAGGCATGTTTCATCACTGCCTTCAGATGGCTCATCTCTATTAGATGCTCAGTTAACAGCATCTGCTCAGATAGAGAGACTCATTTTATTGGAGCATTCAAAGAGTTATAAATGACATCAGACCTTGACATTGACTTTGGTGAAAGATATCATCACTCTAAGCAAGACTGTACCTGGATTTCAACCCGTCACATTCTTCACACAAGGCAGAGGTGTACGAATGCATGATAGGTGTGACCCGGAGGACACCTGACTGAACATTTTTATAATTAGGGACAGTAAGACTCACTCATGAGTATCTCCTAAGTTTCATGGCTGAAATGATGGCTAATATGAATGCTAGACCCTGATGACCCAGAAGACCCACAGCCACTAACTCCTTCCACACTGCTCACCCAAATGGCTGTCATGTTTAAAGCTCCTCCTGGGGACTTCAATAGAAAAGACGTGCACAGAGGCCACTGGAGACAAGTGCAGTGTTTGGCCAATGGCTTTAGGGACAAATGGAGGAAACAGCACAACTGTACTCAGCAGTAACAAGCTAGTTAAGTTTGCAGATGATACCAAAATAGGTGGATTAGCAGATAATTTGGAATCTGTTATATCATTACAGAAGGGACTTGGATAGCAGACAGGCTTGGGCAGATTTGTGGCAGATGAAATTTAATGTCAGTAAATGTAAAGAATTACACATTGGAAGTAAAAATGTGGGGTTTGAATGCACAATTGGCAGTAGGAAAACCGAGAGTCCACCTTATGAGAAGGATTTAGGAGTCATAGTGGACTCAAAGCTATCGACTTCCAGACAGTGTTCAGAAGCCATTAAGAAGGCAAACAGAATGTCAGGTTATATAGCGCCTTGATGTGTGGATTACAAATCACAGGAGGTTCTGCACAAGCTTTATAACACACTGGTGAGGCCTCATCTTGAATACTGTGTGCAGTTTTGGTCTCCAGGCTACAAAAAGGACATAGCAGCACTAGAAAAGGTCCAGAGAAGAGCGACTGGGCTGATTCAGGGCTACAGGGCATGACTTATGAGGAAAGATTAAAAGAGCTGAGCCTTTACAGTTTAAGCAAAAGAAGATTAAGAGGTGACATGATTGAAGTGTTTAAAATTATGAAGGGAATTAGTCCAGTGGATCGAGACTGTTATTTTAAATGAGTTCCTCGAGAACACGGGGACACAGTTGGAAACTTGTGAAGGGGAAATTTCGCACAAACATTAGGAAGTTTTTCTTTACACAAAGAACGATAGAAACTTGGAATAAGCGACCAAGTAGTGTGGTAGACAGGAAGACGTTAGGGTCCTTCAAAACTCAACTTGATGTTTTCTTGGAAGAAATAAGTGGATAGTACTGGCGAGCTTTGTTGGGCTGAATGGCCTGTTCTCATCTAGAGTGTTCTAATGTTCTAATATCCTAATATTCTAATATTCCATTCAGTCATGTAGTGACTGGTAAACTGGAGGGCTGACATTAAACCTGGAGATGTGGTCCTAGTGTGGAGCTGTCAGTCTAAAGACATGATTAGACCCCTGGACTGATAACTAGAGGGGCTCCTAGTGGGGATGGCAGAGTCTGTACAGCTGAGGTTAAAGCTGGCAAGGAAAGTGAAACCAAACGTTACAACAGGCCAGTATCTGAACTTGCTCTCATTATTTCATCACAGTCATTAAGGGTGATGTATGTGATATCAGGTGGGGGTCATGTTTGTAAAGATAGTCAAGATATATTTATTCATATATTAATTATTTTTTTTATTGTCCTATACTGTTGTGTTTAACACTCTAAATGTGTGAGCCTCGTGATGTCTATCCTTCTTGAGCCGCCATACAGAGGGGCGGTCCCTATGTAAATTAGTGTAACCATGACAACTACAAGCCTTCTTTAGGCCCAAGTTCATCCTGCCTGTGTAGACCTTTGGTCACATGATCAGTAAGTTCATATCTGTACAAGCTCACCGTTATGTATTACTATTTACAGTTCAGAAGCCGTTAGTGAGATTGTTTGTTATTTGTGTGCTGCTCTTCACTTGTCACTCCGCTGTGTTTGGATTGTTTCACTTGTCTTTGAGTTATGGACTCTTTGTTTCTTCACTTTGTAGTTTCACGCCTGCTCTTTGTTAATAAGATGGAGATTCATACGCCTCGTGTCAAGGTGGTCTGCAGGATGATAAACTGATATAGGGGGGAGTTCAGCTGCCTGAAGGTCTATTAAGTCATAATAGTGAGGTCAGAACATCTACAGAGACGATAACTGGGAATAGAACTGGAATCCAGGATGGGACAACAGCACTGACCAGTGAGATACCAGTTCAGACAAATAAAGCACCAGAAAGAGAAGAAGAAGAGAAAACACGCAGCTTGAGACATCTTGGGACTTGTGATTTATCCTGTTACTAAATTACAAAATGATCTCAGTCTGATTAATTCTTTTAAAGTTTACATTTCATTTCATAATAAAACAAGTTCTTTATTATATTACTGACCAACTTCACTCTTGGGGTATGAAGACACACTTTGGACTGTCATCATTGTAAAGCAGGGTGACAACATGGTGGCACAAGTTACGATTCAGTCTGTGATTCACAAGTGTAAAAAGCTCTTTGTAAATCGTAACACAAATTGTTTTGCTGATGTGGTGTTCACCTGCTGACCACTGCTGAAGGTCCAAGTGGTCCACATGCGGTGGCTTCCCTGTCCAGTGTGACTTTGTGGTGTTTTTTATCACCTCGTCACACTGAAGGACCTCAACATTTAACTGTTTAAAGATTCAAGGACAGCAAAGACTCCTGTGACTCTGCTCTACCATAAAGTGACAACGAGAGGAGGCTCCAGTGACACGACTGTCATCATCAACATGTCGTCATTGGGAATGTGACACCACAGACTTGGAAATGAAACACAAAACCTGAAAACTGAAATGTGTGGTGAACAAAATGTCCATTGAGAGGGAGTGTGGCTGAGGGTCTGACAGCATTAAAAATTGTTGTTAAAATTATAATCAAACTTAGATTTTGTGACTCAAATGGACCTTAATGCTAAAATGAACAGAAAACAAGAAGAGCACTAAAGGATTTGGTCACATTTCTAATTCTATTCATGACCACCAGAGGGCGCCATTTACACACATTGATTTTATTTTATTTTTATTTATATCTTTAAATAGATACTTATGGAAAAATCAGCACATGTCATCAACAATAAAGGCATTCCCATAATGCTGTGCTTTTGGCCTGAAGACCCGCCTTCCCCCTTATTCATTGGTTAATAGTCCCGTCTTCAGTTAAAAGTGTCAGTCCCATGTGACTTACAGTTCCTGTTAGTGACATGCGCTGATTTTTCTAGAAGTATCTGTTTATAATACGCCTGAGTTTTACACGTTTTGAGTTTATGACTGGATAACCGACATGTGGATGATGAGACACAAGTAATGTGAGATTTTATTATCTCTTTATTTAATGGACGTTTTCACATCATTTGTTGTTGTGCAGCATTGGTCACCATTGGCTGTTCTTATATCATAAACTTATGGCATTACATTTGCAGCATCACAACAAACTACATTGAAGTAATAAATATAAAAAAAAATCCTTTCTGAGTGGAGTAGTCATTTAAGTTTATCTCAGGGAGGCACAGTGGCACAGTGGTTAGTCTGGCAAGCATATTAGCAGATGTGTCCATCTCCTTCAGGGTCACTTTGAAGACCACCACACCAGTAGAGCCCACTCAGAACTGGTTCAGTTTCTCCTTCTCCACTGACATCACTGCATTTCACTGAGTTTGCTGAAGTCCCCGATCATTTCCACGATTTTGCCCACCTTGAGGTGAAGTGACCTCAGTGGGGTCCACTCATCACTCCTCACCATTCAGTAACAGACGTGATGGCGTCAGAATATAACAAGAGGCCTCTGAAGTCGGTGTGTGACGACACAAACACAAATGTGCTCTGGCGCTCTGCTTCTTCAGGTCTTCATCTTCAGTTTAGAGACAGAAGGCTCACAGCGGTGGAGACTGGCAGCAAAGTGACAAGAGACACAGCAATGGCTACTGGGAATTTCATTGATGCGGCACTCAGCAGGACCATCCTGTTTGTTATTGAGATTTGGGCAAATCTGACATGAAAAGGTTCAAGAACTCCAGCTGAGGGGCAGCCACATTCACAAATGGAAGTCGACGTGTCATCTCAGAGCAATCAGAAGATGTGGACAATAAAAAAGAAAACAGCGGAGAGCCTGAAACACACGAGACGTCTTGTCATCTAAATCAGAGGAGCGAATGAAAAGATCTGACTTGACCTGAGACCACTGGGGGGCTACTTTATGACTGAATTATGAAATCAATCGTTGTGATTTGTAAGTCACTTTGGATGGAGGTTTCTGCCACAACTCAAGGACTCATCTGAAGGGTGTCAGTGAAGTACACAGCTGTAGTTAAAATATAAATGTGTTTACAGTACGTTGTGTTCTGTCCTTGTGCCACTAGGTGGGGATAGCGGGCTGTGGAAAAATAGAAAAGAAAGGAATAGAAACAAGAAGTTATAGATAGATAGATAGATAGATAGATAGATAGATAGATAGATAGATAGATAGATAGATAGATAGATAGATAGATAGATAGATAGATAGATAGATAGATAGATAGATAGATATGTGAGAGGGCACTATATCATAGATAGATAGATAGATAGATAGATAGATAGATAGATAGATAGATAGATAGATAGATAGATAGATAGATAGATAGATAGATAGATAGATAGATAGATAGATAGATAGATAGATAGATAGTTTTAGTCTTGGTAGCTGCTTTGTATTGTTGGTTAAATGTGTAGTCTGTGGACACTGAGTCTGAGTCTACACCCTGACAACTTAACACAATAATTATTTTATTTAGGGATGAATGGAGTCTTTAATATTAGGAATACAAATAAAGAAAAACATAAAAACAGACAGCCACACAACTCAGTGGGATTGATGTTTAAATGAAGAAATGTGTGGACATCAACAGAATTAACAGTGGAATTTGAAATCCAACAATTCTCCTTTTGTGTTTATTTAGGCTTTTTAAACATGAAAGTCACATAAATATGATCTTTTAATAGTTTAAAGATAAAAATACAATATTTCCTCAGACACACGTCATTGAAATTACTTTTCTTAAAAAATCAAGTAGCTTAAGTCTTGACATAACTTTTCAAGTTTTCTTCATCTACACTAACAAGTGCATGAAGTTCCATCTAATGACATATCTGGGTGGCCTTCCTCAAAGTCACACCTCACCTGTCACACTTTGTTCTGCTGCTCTTCATTTTCTGTGTCACGTATTTCACTATCTGGGTGTGAAAATTCAACATACAGCAAAGGTTTTATTCATTCATGTTGAACCTGACGGCTTCTTCTTCCAAAATATTCCTCCAAGAAAGAAGAAGATGAGCAAACATTCAAGTTCAGGTTTACTGACAAGGGTGCAGATTACAGAAAACTCTGACTTGTCTGCTTGACAAACATGAAACATCACGTTTAGAGTTTCATTAACATGTGAGAAAGTCAAAGATACAAACAGTGAGACCCCGACATGTGTGTGGTGTTGTGTGCAGACGAGAGCAGTGAGTGTGATTAATGAGAGGAAGAGCATGAAGATCACGCTGATGACACGATTTTATCTACAACTACAAAGTCACTCAGCAAATCTCCATCAGTGACGTCAACTTTCATACTGCAGGCCGATGTGTATTTGTAGAGGCTTCTGTTCAACAAGTTTAAATTTATTATTATTATTATTATTATTAAACCCCCAAGTGGCCCAGTGCCTCACAGCTCTGGACTTCAAATCCCATCATGCTCAGCGTCTCTGTGGAGTTAACGTGTTCTCCTAGTGTCATATGTGTTTTCTCCCAGTTCTCCCAGTCACACATCCCCTGGTAACTGGTAACACCAGACAAACACACTTACAGTTCTGTGCCTGACTCTATTTGAGTTCATTTATAAATTACAGACAAAGTGACATTTCTGAGTCTCACATATGCCTTCGCACTGAAATGCACAATAAATAAACTGATTCAGACAAGGACTGGATTAATGAATTTGGGTCCATTTTTAATTATTTTAATTACACTTCATTCACACACAATTCTGTATTCTGTTGTCATTTTTAATTTTGTTGATTTCTGTGACGTCGTCCATTTTTTAATTCTGTTTCTTCAGTTCTTTTCATCACGTCTAGCACTCTGTTCATGAATTAAACTTATTATTGTCATTTCTGTAACACACTCCGACTCCAGCACTGCAGCAGACCACCTGTGTGTGTCACTGAAATGACGCCGAGTTTCAGGACTGTGAGGTGGACCCTCAGAGAAGTTCACGAGAAGCCATTTTATTACAGAGGACAGCGCCGTGTCGATAATTGATGTCAATAATTTATTTTTGTAATTCCTGCCTTTCTTTATTTTCATTTCTGTTTTATTTCATTTCATCACAAACTCATCTTAGTGTTGATGAACTTCTCACAGACTTACAGTGTTGTGTATTTCAGTCACACATTTAACAATAGAAGTATATAACACTAGATAGGAATTCATGTTTGTGTGACTGGTGGTCTCGTAGTAGCACAGTGATTGGTGGTCCGGCCTTCAGCTCTTTCCTCAGCCCCCTGTAACTCTGAATTAGATAAGCGAGTTACAAAATGGACAGTGGTCTCGATATTCAGGGTCTCAGATTTCTTCTGCTCAGCTCACACTCTTCATGTCCTCTCAGTCTTTTAATGTCACAAAGTGGGCACCTCAGGGTCATCAGGACTGACCACCAGCAAGTGACGTCACACAAAGACTGAAGAACACCATTCCAGTGCTGTGGAGAACACAACCATCTTTGTTGAATTCCTCTTTGAATGTCAAATTAAAGACGCACACTCAGGATTTCTGTTCATTCTCAGACCCTCAGATCAAATTATAAAGATTCACATTTGATTATGGAGCCGACGCTTTGATCCGACGCCATTTAAAAATCCCAAGTGTTCAGTCCTGATGTCTCATTAAACACAGAAATCCTGAAAATGAAAATCAGACGAGCAGCAAACAGCAGGACACCTCAGGGGGGCTTTGAGTTTGGTGGTCTGATGTTAAAGAAAGTCTCCATCGGATTTGTGCTACTCTGACCTGACACAGAGATGGACAGACGATATTAATACTGAGGGGTCAGTGTGTGCGCAGGGGGCAGATGACCAGAGGGGCCGCGTTTTTACCACCATCATTATTACGAGGACTGAAGAATGGATAGAGGGGCTCAGTGAAGGAGTCTGTGAAGGTGTACAGGTGAGAGCGGGACTGGGCATTGTAAAAGGAGACCTGACCTTCATCGTAGTCCAGAAAGACCCCCACTGTATGGGGCTTCACTCTCAGGGGGAGGTGGAAGGGACGGCCAATGCCAGCTGTGTACTCGTTCTCATTGCTCAGCCACACAGTCCAGTATCCATTATATGGTGTCACTGTAAACTCCTCCTTCCTGTTGGCCGACTCTCTGGCGACTCCTAAAGCCCACGCAGTCTTCCCCCCGACCTCCACCTCCCAGTAGTGTCTCCCTGACATGAATCCTTCTCTGGCCAGGACACAAACACAGTCATCAAACCTCTTTGGATTGTCCATCACTCTCTGTCGTGTGTATGTGTCTCTCACTTCTTTCCCGTCTTCAGACACAATGAGCTCTGGATGTGCAGTCTCAGGGTCAAAAGTGACATCAGCTGAGCAGAAGAAAGAAGAAAAGAGGAAGACGTCAGGAAATCAGGGGACTTGAGGAAGACAACAACACATTTACACTCCTTGAAGGACCTGAACATTAAAAAGACAAAGACGTCAAACAGCTCGTGTTCACTTCTCACCTTTGAGTTTTTATTTCTACAAACCAAAGCCCACCAAGCCCCTCGTGTGTCTCTTTGTGTCACTGCTCGGCCCCCCTGTGTAGTCTCACCTCTCACCTCCTCCATTCGCCTGTCTGCCATTTTATCTTCATTTAAACCTAAAGAGCCTGATCACCACACTGTGACCTCAACAGCACAAGAACGGCGACATTTTAATAAAAGACGAATCACACAGCGAGGATTTGTTAAAGACACAAACAAGAAGAGCACCAGTGAGGCCTGGCACTCGTTCACTTTGATTCATTTTGTGCTGCTCTGCTCTGCTCTGCTCTGTCGGTCATTCTGTCACTTTTCTCGTCTTTACACTGCGTTTGTGGCCTTTTATTTAGCAGACCCCCCATTTTCTGTTTCTCAGTTCCTTGTGTCAGAAGTGACAACGGGGGAGCACTGAATTTATGACACTGACTCTAACAACACAAGATGGCTGCCTGTCAGTGATGAGAATGAAGTCAAATACACAAGTGTCACAAGTCATCAGTCAGCAGGGACACCATGTGACTGGTCAGTACAGGTGAGGGGGGCTTTAATAAGGAGAGGGGGGACAGGAGGACATACAAGGTGACAACAAAGGACAGGACAGCAGGACAAAACACAAAGTGGCACTAAAGAGGGGACAGCACTGGACACTGAGGGGTCTGAGAATGGACAGCGGGCCCTGTGAGGACTCAGCAGCACTCAGTTTACTTTAAAAAGTGCAAACGTTGTGAGTGAAAACCTCAAGTGTGTCCTCAGTGTTGTCATCTCACAAATACTTCAACATCGACATGCTGGAAATGGGCCTGAGAAAGGGTCTGTACTGAAACACAAGAGGGTCCTAAGTGACAGATGGGACATCATGGAGTCTTTAAGTAGCAGGATTAGTGACAATGACACGCAGTGCTAATCGGGACGAGACCACCGAATCAAAATGAACTTCTGAGAATAAAGTCTACAAGATAAACGAGCGTCCTTTGTACCGAGGAAGACATCTGAGGAGTTCTGTCTGCATGAGGAGGGTCTGCTCTTTAGTTCGGTATTTACTGACTTGTCTGATGTTCTTGGAACACAACATAAAGTAATGTCCGCCTGCCAAGGAGAATCCAACTATTAATGACAGAGGATTATTTATGGAACTTCATAGGAATAAGATAACTAGCGATATTCAAAGAGACCACCAGGGGGCAGTAGAGGCTGAGGTCTTCCTGTTCCTTAACTAGCAGCTCATCTGCCTTTAAACACACAGAACAAGCAGCCATCCATTGTCATAACCTGCTTATCCAGGGCAGAGTCGAGGGGCACAGCAGGCATCAGGGCAAGGCAGGAACAACCCATGGATGGGACGCCAGTCCATCAGCGGGCTGACACTCAGAGACACATCAGGGCTAACTGAGCGTCACCGGACCACCTAACCTGCATGTCTTTGGAGCACACGGAAGAGACCCACACATCACAGGCAGAACATGCAAACTCCACACAAGGAGCCCCCAGGATGTGAACCCCAGTGTCCTTACTGGGAGACGGCAGCGCTACCACTGTGTCACCATGTCACCCAGACAGAGGGACCTCAGCCATTAACTCAGACCTGGGGGACAGTCACAGAGCTCACAAGGTGCTGCATCTCATGGTCATGAAGGTGACACGTTTAACATGAAGACACAAAGACTAAGACACAGAAAATGAGAACTTCATCCTAAGGTCACGACTGGCTTATCAACCGTACCTGCTGAGCTGCATATTCTCCTCCATTCTGTAAAATAATAAATAAAGAAATAAACTTAATGAGTCCAATAAAGAGTGAGACTTGAAAGACGCCCAGAGACCCCTAGTTCAAATATTGTACCTGCATTCGTGACGCGTTGTGACTTTTCTGCAGAAGAAGAGAGCTGTGTTACTGAGTGAATAATCAGGTGGGTCAACTTAAAACATCATCTCTTCAGTTCTCACTCACAACTTTCATTTACTTTCATTTTCCTCTTCTGACGTCTTAAAATATCTTTACATTTCAAATGTCCTTCATAAAGACCCCTTATAATAGACAGCAGAACAATGGATATGACAATAGCTGGAGTGCCAAGCACAGACTGAAAATGGATTTGCAGAATTAACAGCCTACTGGCCTTTGGCTTTGAATCTACGTGACGTCTGATGAAGAAGGAACAGAATTATTGATGTGTGTTAGGAGTGGAGGTCCTAGCAGTGAGACGTCTGACCGTATTCTGGTGACCACAGAAATGAACACTGCAGGTGTAATACAATAAGACACGTGCCAGAAGACCATTGTCTTCACCAGTTTGTCTCCTACTTATGGCCTTGCTATTTGTCTTCTTCATTGTCAGTTCAAATGGCTTCTCAGTGCCAACTGTCTGAGTGTCGGTGACCAGAAGCAAACTGCTGTGTGAACTGAGAAATCAGAGTGACAGTGGAGGACTGAACCTCTATCAGGTGACATGTGATGCCCACTTCACGGGGTCCTGTTCACTCTTAGGGGTTTACAGTTAAAAGCACCAATGTGGTGATTCCAAATGTGAGGACAGAAATCCAAATGTTTAATAATCAGACTGAGTGGAACAGACGGAGCTTTAGAATAAAAACAACAGCAAACAAAGGATAAGGAGGACTCTTGTGTTGTGTCCAGTACTACTGAGGTAGGGTCTGAGCCCCAGGACCCTCAAACTGCATTAATCTGATAGATGGACCATCGATAAGAAGAGTGGACTAAAATAAAAGAAGAAGATGAGAAGAAAACACAAAGCACCTTACTGAGTGGGCGTAAATAAGATAGGAGAGGACAGCACAGTGGGCACCTCAGGGTGAGAGGAGGACAGTGTGTGTGTGTGTGTGTGTGTGTGTGTGTGTGTGTGTGTGTGTGTGTGTGTGTGTGTTTGTGTGTGTGTGTGTGTGTAAGCTAAGAACATTCAAACAGTTATTATCAAATACTGACTCACTCTCAGACATGGAATCCAATACAAATCATATTCATAATAATATTATCAGGAAAGCATCCTTAGACTCCATAATGTTTCTTAACAAAGTGCCTCTACTTGGACTTGTCATTTCTAGCACTAATGTTTCACGTTCTTATTGTATCCCTTGAATTACTAAACTCTCTCCCTCCATTTAAATCTTTAACAGTTTTATTTTGCATTTTAATACAAAGAAGAACAATCTTTTCTTACCAATTTCCTTGTGCAGGAACCATATAGGAAGGAATCAAACTGTAGGCAAAAAGAGAAGAACAAAGTGGACATTTGAGAAGAGAAGTGGGACTGACAACACCAGTCTCTCCATGGATGCAGGACACCTCAGATGAATATTTATATATACTGTATATTGTAAACGTCATACCGGATGGAGTGGCGTCCCAACCTGGGTGAAGGCTAGACGTGGTGGAAATTTAACAGATGGACTGGATGAAATATCAAGGACAATACAGCCTACAATATGAAAGACGGCAGTGATCCACTGGCTCAGTTCCTATGACTTGTAGTTCAGAAGGGCAATCCTGCCAGGTCTGTGTCTGCCACCAGAGGGCACTTCCATAAGAGAGCCTACAGGACCTGCTTCATGTGACCCCCATATGTTCTTTCAGAATGCAATGTCATGACACCAGAAGTACACCAGGGTCCAACATAAAAGCAAGCGTCTCCCTTCACTTGGAGAGTCAGAGTTGGGAGTAAGAGGATGACACTCACTAAGGAGGAGCAGAGGGAGACAATAAAGCACTTATCTGGCGTATTGTTTAAAGTAAGAGTTTTAAGGTGTTGTCATGTAATAAAACATGTTATGTTATCCTCCGTTGGTGTCTGACGTGATTGTATCTGGTGTTCAGAGCACTGGGGCACCCCTAGTGGCCACACAATATACAGCAATATGTCTGCTTCTGAGGATGACTAGGGACATTGTCGCAAGTGAAGACTTTTCAGGTGACATACATTACATACGATACCATATTTATATGTAACCTTTAGGGGAAATTACAGAGATGTACGATTTAGGAGATCATTGTTACGCAGATGACACTCAAATCCATATTGTGGTAAACTTCCACCACTACTCTCCTCACAAACTGACTCCATGAAACAAAGTCAAGGGTGCAGCAGACGTTCCTTCAATCAAATTGCTTAATGACTGAGGTTCTTTTAATGGGTCCTTCTTCTTCTGTACAAAAAATAAATCATTTTACTTCATCTGTTGATAGAATTCTGTTATCACCTACCATTAATGTCTGTAACCTTGGAGTTATTTATGACAGTCAGCTCATGTTTGATGTACACATTAAAAACATTACCAAAATGTATTTGTTTCATCAGCACAAGATTGCAGGACCCTGAATATTTCTGTTACTATCTGCTTCTGAAAAGAGTATTCATGTCTTCATCTAAGGGCCTTCATCATTTAGATTATTGCAATGCTCTTCTCTTTGGTCTACCAGCAAATTCTCTTAAGAAGCTCCAGTGTGTGCAAAACTGTGCTGCTCAGACTCGCACCCACACATCACTGAACCGTCACATCACCCCTGTACTGGCGTCACTGCACTGGCTCTCCTCTCACAAACACATCACATTTAAAACTCTCATTCTAACACACAAAGAAGTCCATGGCACAGCCTCTCGTCACATCTGTGACCTCGTCAGACCCTCCATCCCCTTGTGCTCTCTCCATTGTCCCTGCAGGAGGAAACTTCAAGTCATGGAGGATGAGAACTTTATTTGTATAATCTAATGACCTTCTGTTTGACTCTCCTACTTTGTTTGTATTTATTTCTGGATGTCACAAATTGTTTTTTACTTTGTTATTTACTGCTTACTTTATACTTTTTATTCTTCTGTTCTTGCTATGCCTTATTGCACTCTGGTTCAAGAAAAGTGTGTTACAAATAAAATGTGCTATTATTATTATTATTATTAAGTGAACACGCTGGCACAGAGGTTGGCACTGCTGCCCAGCCCAGTCATTGTGGATGCTTCTCTTCTGTCTGTGTGGCTTTCTCTGCTGTTCATTCCAAAGAAGATTAATAAATATGTTAAGAGTATTAGTGTGTGTGTGTGTGTGTGTGTGTGTGTGCGTGTGTGTGAGAGTGCGTGTGTGTGTGTGTGTGTGTGTGAGTCACAGTCAATCACCTTACAAATGGATTTCTACTGTAGTGTGTCAACTCTCTGCTACTGTTAATTGGAATCAGAAAACAGATGAATGAATTTTAGATTCAGAATCATAAAATAAATTTAAAAAGCTGTTTATTTTTGATTGTTTTTGGTTTCCTTCCCTATTCACACATGAAGCACCAACACAAAGGAGACAAAGAAGACTTCACTGAATGTGGTGGGCCACATTGGCTCAATGCTGACCATTTCAAATTGTCTCCTCTTCACATTCAGGCTGGCCGGCCTGATCTCCCATCTGAGAATTTCCTGACCAGTTCACGTTTATTCAGTCACACCAAGGCCTTCACTAATTCAACTGCTCAGATATGCATGGACTCTGAAGACCCCTGAGAAGCCACCTCACCATCACAGGAGACAGATGAGCAGTGGCCAAGTAGAAAGAGGTAAATCAGCACAAGTCGAGCTCATCAGACCAGTCCTTGAGCAGAAGTGTCTCATATCTATGGCCCTGTGCTGACTCACGACTAGAGAGAGGACTAAATGTGTAATGGAGGAGCCATTTGGCACTCAGTGCCCACGTGACGTTAGGTTTGTCAGCCCACAGCACTCAAACTCCAGTTCAGCTCCTGGTATGATGTCTGCTGAGGACAGTCTGCATATTCCATTGTCAGAGTGGACTTCTAATGTGGACTCTGACAGCCACTAACTGTGAATTGTGTGATCAAAATACAAACTGACTGACACGTCTCAGGATTCACTGATGACAGTAAAAGCCACAAAGTAACTGAAATCAAACTGAGACTAAATTAGAGAACAGCAAATTTAGAATTGTACTCACCTATTGAATCATATCTGGTGTTTGTTTCTAGGGAAGACAAAAATGAATATAAAGATGAATTATTTATGAATGACTTTACCATTTACTGAGCATTCTGTCTGTTCTGATGTCGATGTGAGATCTATTGTCCTCACCTCTCATTCTTCTCCATTGAATGACCAGCAGGGGAGTCGCCGCTAAACAAAGAACCAACAAGACACAGAAAGCCACCAACCAGCCAGAGACCCCTGGGGAGAAACCTGCAACATGAGGGGAAGACGTGTGAGTCTGTGAGACAGGAATGAGGTTCAGGTGAGGAAAGCACAGAAGAATCCATCAAGTGGGACTCCTTCATGCTAAGGGGAGCATATGAGACCCTGCATTTACACCACAGATGATGTGCTCCTGTAGCTGGAGCCTGGGACCAAACACACCTTCACACCCAAGTCATCAGCGTGTCCATCAGCCCTCTCGTCATCCATCATAAATTATCCAGTATCTCACCTCCATTAATGTCCACTCAATGTCGTTCTCCTCCAGTGTTTGTCTCCTACGTCTGTTAATCTACACGTTTACTTTTCATTTCTTTGACTCACGTGACACAGATATATATGGGGGTCCACTCCTAGTCGGTTCTATTCAATAAGGGTGCGCACAAAAAGGCGACCTTCAAAAGGGCGACCTCAATTGGGCGCGGCGAATAAAGGCGCACGTAAATAAAGTCGACCTTCAAAAGGGCGACCTCAATTGAGCGCCGAATAAATGCGCGCGCAAATAAAGGAGCGCTTCAAAAAGGTGACCTCAATTGAGCACGGCAAATAAAGGCGTTCGTAGATAATTTAGTTGAAATGGCTCTGGAATATGGGAAGAGCAACAAAGGTGCAGATCTACTCGTAGTCGAAGGCTATACATTCAGAAAGGAGAAAACTATCAACGGGAAACACATCTGGAAATGCACTGAATATAGGATTGCACATAATCTACAGCTTCAAGTGTAACTTGCTTTCACCTTTTTATACATTCAGTCATTGCCTTAATCTAATTTGAAAACAACGAAATATGTTCAGTCATTGCCTTTTCTAATTTTCTGTAATTTTGAAAACAACGAAATATAGAGAGCTTTAGAAATAGTTCGTTAGAAGTAGTTCGTTAGAAGTTCATGCATTAATTAATTGGATGTTTTAATATTCTTGCTTTCACCTTTTTATACGTTCAATCATTGCCTTTATCTAATAAATTTTCTGTAATAATTTTGTTGCGTTTGCCTTTATTCGCTGCGCCCAATTGACGTCACCCTTTTGAAGTACTCCTTTATTTATGCGCGCAGTTATTCGGCGCTCAATTGAGGTCGCCCTTTTGAAGCTCGCCTTTATTTACGTTCGACTTTATTCGGCGCTCAATTGAGGTCGCCCTTTTGAAGATCGCTTTTATTTATGTGCGCTTTTATTCGCCGCGCCCAATTGAGGTCGCCCTTTTGAAGGTCGCCTTTTTGTTCGCGTCCTTATTGACGGATACCCTCCTAGTCTGAGTCACAACTGAATTTTCTGTTTTTCTATTTTCACGATGGCCTTGTTTCAAAGTCGCACTGCTAGCCAACTGTACCTGACATTGTAGATTTGTTCACGTGTGTGTGGTGATGTGAATTCCTGTATTTCAAAGTTCTAACTCTTATTCATATTTCATTTCCCCTTATGGATCTTTTCTTTTAATGTGCATATGGCACAACGTTTAACACAAATTAGTTACTACATTGATTTTCCAGGTAATTAGTAAATGGGAGTCTAGCTTTTTAAGCTGATCTACAAATATGTGCTTTAGTGCCACATTCTGTGTTAAAAATAAAGTGGCGATGCTGCTAGTGCCACACTATTAATGACGTACTGTAGATGCCAAGTCCGGAGTGCCAGTCTGGCTTTGGTGCTTTACTTCTCATCAGACAGCTGAACACGTTGTACTCCTCCTTCACCAGGAGGACGCTGCTCACTCTCAGAAGACCCTCGGAGTCCCGCTCTGATTTTATTGTGGACTGTGACGTCACGTCTGCCCCATTCATGTCCCTCCAGGTGACTTCTGGTTGGGGTTTCCACTTCTCAGCACTGCACTCCAGTCGGGTCTTCTGGCCTTCAGTGGAGCTCATAGAAATGGAGGGCTGAGCACCTAAAACTAATGAAACACAAAAGAGAAGAAGACAAGTGAAGAGAAGAAGAAACACTTTAACATCAGCTGACATGGCATACGGTTATGAATGAACTGCTGAAATAAAGGAATTTGGTTGTTTTTGTTTGGAGTGTAGGATTTGATTTTATTTTGTGTGACTTGTTTCTGATCATTTTATTTATTGCTTATATTTAATGAAACTTAGCAGAGCGTCAGTTTGCAAATGCTTGGGTCCAACTGAGGTAATTTGGCAGGTTTTGAGACTTTGAGGACATTTCTTTGAATGTCTTCACACTCATAAATAAAGAGACCAACTATTGAAATATTACTGGCCTGGACCTGAGGAGTTTCTCACCTCAACAGTCCTACAAACCAGAGGAGCAGCACATTTGATCTCTGGATTCCAATTCCTTGGCATGTTGTCCGTGCTGAGAGGCAGGAGCTTTCCATGCTTCTCAGGTGACCTGCTGTCCCACTTGATGTCCCACCTGATGGCATCCAGTGTCAAGTTTTAGCTGGGGTCTTAACCCACTTTAGGTGTCGTTTAACCATCTGTGATCTTTGGTGATTTTTTAAATATTATAATTGTGTATATGTCATTGTTTTTGTCCTTATGTATGTTATGTTTATAATCTTGCTCTGTTTATTACTTACCTGTTATGTTTTAGCATATCTAGTTATACACCTTATTTCCTTTATAGAGTTTCAGGGCTGTAGGACAACCCCGAGATGATGTTGATTTGTATCACATAATGTCACTGATTCAAGGTTTTCTCATTTTCTGATGATATTTTTGTATTTTATTCTGGTTTGTCAACTTTTATTTTACTTCAGTTCTTTGTATATTCTGTATTTGTCTTTATTTAGTGTTTGTTTCCATTGTCATATATTCCCTGTTGTTCTTACTGTGAAGAGCTTTGATAAGGAGGAATGTACTACATAAATAAATTGTTTCATTATTATTATTATCTTCCTTATCTCATCATGGGAACCGGTCACTCATATTGGCCGACTTTAACATCACCAGTTAACCCAATTCATACGTCTTTCTATTTGAAAGGAAAATCATAAAACTCAGAAAAAAAGTCAAACCTGATGAGGAAGTAGAAGTGCAAACTCTACACTGATAACAAGTGTTCATGGGAAGTGGACATGGACTTCATCAGGCAGTAGATCTAGACACTGAGTCATTGTGCCATCCCATAATACAACTAGAAACAAAAATTGTAAATGCCAAATGCACACTGACCTTCAACAGTGAGTGAGACCTGAGTCTCCTCTTCTCTTTGTCCTGAGTACACAAGACACCTGTAGAGATGATCATCAGAAACATGGACATTTCTGATTATTAGAGACACGTTGCGATTCTTGAGGTTGTCTATGCTCAGGGTTCTTCTTGTGTCACTCTGTCTGCTGATATTGTAATTGATGTATAACAGCTCTGGTGTCATGATGTCAGTTGTAAACCACCTCACTTCAAAGGCCTCAGCATTAAGAGCTGGTGAGAGGGAGGCTGGCAGGACCACATCTTCACCGACATAAGTGACGACGGGCTTAGAAGGACCGACAACGATGAAGCTGTCTGGAAAGGAAACCACAAGAGTGGAGTGAGGACCAGGATGTGATTTGTAAATTAGAAGAAATGACAAAAGTTAATGAAAACCATGTTAGCCAACTGATAAACGCTTCATTATCATTCCATCTTGCAAGCCATAAACAAAAAACAATTAAATTCTTTCTCTTACTTTTTTTGACAAAAAAAGCTTACAAATAAATAAATATTCTTTGTAGAGAGATATGTTTCTGCTGAACTTTACTATGAAGAGAAATGTGTAAATAAATAATATGAAACATTTACCACACCTAAAAATTAACAAAATATAACCAGCCATCCATACCTGCCCAGGAGATATCTGTGTTGTGTAGAAACAATAAGATAAGAAGAGTCCATCGCATCTGAAGGTTCATGGCTGAAACACAAAGAAGAGTCAGCTCCTCTGACAGACTGCTGTGTAAAACAACTCACAGATCAAACTGCGTCATCTACACTTCACATGACAGGAGCAGAGACCACCATTTATATCATTTGTGTTTACGTGTTAATAACCCAAAGGGCATTAACTGACATTCTTTATTTGTTTTACTGCCTGCACACTTTGGTGGACATGAAGCCTCTCCAGTCGACTCTCAGCTCTTTTATTTTATTATTTTCATCCTTTACCTCATTGATCTTTATGATAAGCACACTCTCTCATCTCAGTGAAGTCACAGTTTTTCACTTATCTATTCATCCATCCATCCCGCTATATCCTAACTACAGGGTCACAGGGGTCCGCTGGAGCCAATCCCAGGCAACACAGGGCACAAGGCAGGAAACAAACCCCGGGCAGGGCGCCAGCCCACCGCAGGGCACACACACACACACACACACACACTAGGGATAATTTAGAATGGCCAATACACCTAACCTGCATGTCTTTGGGAGGAAACCCACGCAGACACGGGGAGAACATGCAAACTCCACGCAGGGAGGACCCGGGAAGTGAACCCAGGTCTCCTAACTGTGAGGCAGCAGTGCTACCCACTGTGCCACCGTGCCATCCTTCACTTATCTAGTTTGGTTTTAATCATTTCTACCACAATGGCACAGGAATGACACTCTGTCATCAAACTGGCAGACATCAGTGGCACAGCTGTGGTCTGTCACATCCACCTTTGCCTTATTGTAGCCCCCCCAAAACACAACAGCATCAGACTGGCCCACCCAGTGGTCACCAACTGGAATTTGTTCTCTTCTTCTGTCGTTATTGTTATGGACTGGTGAGTCCTAGAAAGTATGAGATTCACTTTAGAGAGATGACCAGGAGATGAAAGAGGAAAGCAAAGCCATTATGAATGTAGGAGGACATTTCCTAAATAAAGAACTGAGGCCAGCAGAACAGAAAAAGGGGAAAGACAAAATGTGAGGTGAAATGGAAAAAAGTTCAGAAGCCTTTAAAACAAATGGTGCCTACTTCAGCTGTACGGTATAAAAAGGTATTTGTGAAAGGTATTCCTTTGCTCTGTATAAGTATAATTTACAAGCTGGACACCATTATTTTATCTCAGAAGAATTGTGAGATCGAGTGACATGTCACCAGTAGTCATAGAACGGACAATGAAAATCTGCTGTCAACACAACATGGTGGTAACCATCCCAAAAAATGACACAAAATCTCTATATAAAAATAAAAACATTGAGAAAAACACTATGGACAATAACTAAACCTTTGAAAATGCAAAATTGATGGACTAAATTCAGGTGACAGTTTATTAACTATAAAGGTCTACCTTGGGTTGGTTGCCATTTTATTCATGAAGAGTCACAGACATTGCAGTTTGCCCAGAAGTGACAATCCTGGATCTTTTAAACACCTCTTGGAACTCAGACAGGCCTTCAACACTCGACATCTACAGCGTCAGATCACAGCCTCATTAGACTGGCACAACTGGTTCTCTCTCTTAGTGCTTTCTCTTTCTTATTTAACATTCATTTTTCCACCAATTCAGTTGAGTCTTTTACAGATCACAGAAGTGAGACCTCCAGTAAACGCACTCATATCTTTGTTGATTGAATGTAATATTGTTGTTCATTTTACACTGGCTGCTATGCTGTATATGATGTTCATGTTTATTATGTTAGCAATGCCATTTGATACTAAACTTAGGTACAGGACTTCATTAACCAATTCATTAATTTCTAGCTTTCTCACATCTGTACTCCTGATGTGTCTTCACCACCCACCATTTCATGAAACACAGTTGTGCCTGAAGATCCAGTAATCAAACCAACAAGGAGAGCCTGACAGCCCAGTTGTTCCCTGCTTATTTCTACTTTCATCCTAACACACCTTGATGACACCGTAAACTGTCTGCACTCCTGTTTCCCCATTCATGATTATCACCATACAGCACAGTCATATCTCATAATAAGTTCTGAATCATCACACCTACATTTCTAGTAGTGACAATATGCTGGAGACGATCAGTTCTTTTGCTGTTGAATTGAAGGAGCTGGAGGAGCCTGTGGTGGAGCTGAGGCTAACCTACATCTGTAAAATCCTGATCAATGTTCATAATGTTCATTAATGTTTGTTGTGGTGGTCTTGACTCGAGTTACTTTTACTGGTGAAAACTCAGGGTGGACAAGCTAATTCATGACAGCACCCTGATTTTATACAAAGACCTTCTGCTCTGCTCATGGCTCCTTCACTAAACACACACTTAATCTGCACGACCTCAATGTAAACTTGTGTAGCATAAGCCAGTTACACGTTACTGAGTCAGCCTCAAAATTAAAATTCTTATCACTCACAACCTAAGGATTCATTTCTAACAGCAATGTAATAAACGTCCATAATGTCTCCACTTACTGCTTTCACTTTGTTTTCTCTCCACTTTCCCCGTTTAGAGCTCACACATCACGAAGGATTTGTCCTTCATCAGGGGTCTGTGAACTTCATGCACAATGTGTCAGTCTTTCATGTTCTTAATGTCTTATAAGTCTGTAGAAGGAGAAGATGGCGTGTAATAAAATAAAAGGAGTAGTATAAAGTGTTCCTCCTCTGATTTATTTCTCTTTCGTTTTTAAACAGCAGCCTGCCAACACTGACACACCTGAGTCTTAAAGTGACAGAAACACATTAAAATAAAATGGCCTGTGATCTCACAATAAGACCCTCAGCTTTTATCAGATCTCATGAGAATTCCATGCTTTTATGATCTTTTTTAGATTGTTTAACAAAGCAGGGCACACACTTATCACCCTTTGTTCAGATTAGAAGCAGACTTGTGGTATGAGGATCTGTGTTATAGCGGGTCCACAGCTCTCTTAGCAAAGGCCGTTTTAAATAAATAATCACCGTGCGCCTGGCTTAGTGAGGGGGCGTAGTGGTTGTAGCGGGTCTCAGGGCGATTTGCGGTGTGGGGGTTTCTCACCCTAAGTGCACAGGTGAGAGACTGCCCACAGCCGTGATTGTTCACCATACGTCACCGCAGTTTTAGACCCGCAGTTACAGACCCGGAAGTGACGTTTCAGGACTGAGTTCGTAACATTACTTTTGGAATTTTTCAACCGGTCTCAGCAAGTAAGTCTTCGCCAAGTCAGAACTGACGTCACCGCAGTTTGAGGACAGAGAATAGGAAGATAACTTTTGGAAGGTTTCGGCAGGTCTCGGCAAAGCCCAGAAAGTAACGTCGGGTCAAGGACCCATTCAGAAATTAAAAGATAAAACTGAGAAGGAAAAACAGTACAACAAACTAAATAATACACATCCTTGTGAAGTTCGGAGGGTTTCTGCCATCACATCATGTCATCTGCGGTGGGTTGGCACCCTGCCCAGGATTGGTTCCTGCCTTGTGCCCTGTGTTGGCTGGGATTGGCTCCAGCAGACCCCCGTGACCCTGTGTTCGGATTCAGCGGGTTGGAAAATGGATGGATGGATGGACGTCATGTCATACATCAAACTAAACAATGCAGATCGTTTCTGTGAAATAAACCATTAACATTTACGTTGTGTTTGGGTCTGTGGGAATGATTTAACATGTCAACAAAATTAAAATCATCAAGATCTGTGTTAATTGAAAATAGTTTTTCGTTTACATTCATGAATCGAAATATACAATATAATTACAATGTTTGCACCACGTTAGATTTTAGTAAAACGTTAATAATAAAAGTGATTACATTTTTTTAAATGTACTATGCATGTGTGCAATATTGTTCTAAACCAATTTAGAATAAACATTTTAGCCAATCTAATATTTTTAAACATGTATGTGAAGAAAACGGCAATACGTATTCTACACTGAATTATGCTATATAGTAAACGCCTTATATAGAACTGCTCTAGTTTTTGTCACTTATTATTATAAGCCACCAAAAAAAATACTGTTAATAACCCTAATTTATTTATATAGCACCCTGCCCAAAATTCAGAAAGAACAACAAGACCTATATAACATTGGCTACAATAATATCTTCACTAAATAAAGATAAATACAGGATATACAAAACATTCAAATAGAATAAAAGGCAATAATCCAGACTAAAATACAACATATAATACTACAACAACCCCGAGTACCTGGACAGATCAGAACATTAGAACACTCTAGACGAGAACTGGCCATTCAGCCCAACAAAGCTCGCCAGTACTATCCACTTATTTCTTCCAAGAAAACATCAAGTCGAGTTTTGAAAGACCCTAATGTCTTACTGTCTACCACACTACTTGGTAGCTTATTCCAAGTTTCTATCGTTCTTTGTGTAAAGAAAAACTTCCTATAGATAGAGAGGGTAAACTGAAAGAAGGGGCAGAATGTCAGGTCTGTTTAATGTCTTCTTAAAGAAATGAGTTAAAAACAAATGAATGGAGTCAGCTGATGTCATTAATGTTGGGAGGTCAGTCCACAGGCAGGGCACTATATACAGCTGAAGGCCCTGCTGTCACCCGCAGAGTGCCAGTTAGTGTGGGCACAGAATGAGAGGACCTTAGTAGCAGGTCAAGAACAGAATTTGATATTCAATCCTGTAAGACACAGGGAGTAGTGAAGGTGCAGCAGGATAATAATAATAATAATAATTCATTACATTTATATAGCACTTTTCTCAGTATGGCTGGGATGTGCTCGCTGTCGGTGGTCTGTGTCAAGACTCTTGCAGTTGAGTTTTGAATCAGCTGAAGCTGTGATATATGATTAGAAGTGTCACCTGCCAGTAGTGACTTACTTACAATAATCAATGCTGGATGTGATAACAGAAGGGACAAGATTCTCGGCATTAGAAAAGGACAGGAATGAACAAACATAAGAAAGGTGACACAGGTGGAAGTTTCTTAATATGGTTTACATGGTGAAATAAGAAAAGGAATCAAAGTGACACTGAGAAGGTCTGAGGAGATCATCACCCAGAATGGCTGAAGTGTTGCTTGTTTTCTTAAGTTACACTTTAGTGCCACTTTACAGGAGTTCAGTTTTGTTGGAATTTCATTTTAAAGAGTTTTGCTCTGTTCAGGTTTTAATTTTACTTTAATTTCACTGAGGCAAGTTGTGAGCTGAGAAGGCTGTGATGAAGAGTCACTTTTAACACTGAAACAGATCTAAGCATCATCTGCATAAAAATGATAAGCCAGACCAAAGCTACGAATAACTTGCTCAAGGGGAAGCACAGAGACACAGAAGAGCAACAAAGAGAGGTCAGATGGAGGAACTCCTGTGAGAAATTAAGGCATGAGGGTTACCCTGGTGTTATATGAATGTTGTTACAATATTGAGATTAATTGTCACTTTATCTGTTTAAACTGTATAAATTCATTTCTTTTCTGTAAGCATGCAGAGCTGAGCCAGATTTAGCACAGAGTGTCAGTATTCAGAATTGCTGGGCCAAGCATTAGGATAAGACAAACAGGGACAGCTAGAGGACTGTCGTCAGCCTGAAGGAGAACTGTGTGTTATAAAAACCTACTGTCTGATGTCAGCTAAAAGTTTGTACCCTTGTTTGGAAATGGGCTCTGTGCCATCTGGGGGCTTGCACGTGGAGAAATACTATAAAGCATCTTGGAGGATTGCCAGCCATTGGGAGACTCGACGCCCGGACTACAGGAGACTATGTCGACTTGGTCCGAGAAATCCTTCCAAGTGCTGTGACGATGACTGCAAACTCCATAGCAAGGTCCCCACCCTTGGACTGAGTATTGCGGTGTGTTTCCCCCGTTAATTATGCAGCGTAAGCTGTTATTAAAGAAGCTAGTTTCATCCTCGCTTTCATGTAATTTTATAAACCGTCATTTTGCATGCTGGGCGGGATAATATTTTTGTTTTTTTTTATTAAAATTCAGGTTATTAAAACGCCGCAATTAAAAAGAACACATTTCCAGAGAGCTAATACCTCTCTTCAGCAAACACCTGGACATGACATAAGCTGCACGGCCACAACGCCATATGCAATGACTTTTACTTTTACACAAACTGGGACAGCAGCTCCTCAAGATGAAGGTAACAATGCTTAACACAATAAAGACAAATAAGCCAGAGCTCCCATCTCAGCTGCTGGCCACACAGAACAGGCCAGTGAAGACATTCAAGTTTCTCTAAACAAATGACACATCCTTGGTGCACAATGTGATCTACACAGGGATAGGAGATGCCATGGCCAGAAATGCTAATGGACTATAATGCTACAAAAAGAGGAGTAGAGAATTTAGACAAAACATTATGCTGGATGCTGACCAAAGGCAATTTTTTCAACATATTGAACATTTCATAAAAAAATACTTTTGTCATCTGGACAACCTAGAACCGAGACTGGAACAGGGAGAAGGAGAGGAGCAGGTAAACCATTGGTGACACCTCGCATGCTACTGAGACGACATGTGCCAAAGACCCCAGCATGTACAGCCATTGTGAAGATTCAACAGTCCAATCCACAGGGACACCAATGACGGCACCAGTAGTGTGTATGCATGGCGAGTGTGTTTGTGTGTCTCACTGTGTGAACTGTACACTTATTACAGGATTGTGTAGAAAATGAAAATATTCAGTTCTGCTTGATAAACAAATAGAATGTGATCCGAGAGTAAAGAGTAAACAGATTATTTACATTGCTTGTTAAAATAAAGTGACCATATGATTTAAATAAAAAGTCCCTCAATAGTACATACGTAGCAAAAAATATAATCAGTTGAGATTCACCACAATTATCTTTCATGCTTCTCAAAGAGAAATTAAAATATGATGTTTGTAAAGAACTGTATTTGTGAAGGACTGAAGTGTGAGGCTATCTATCTATCTATCTATCTATCTATCTATCTATCTATCTATCTATCTATCTATCTATCTATCTATCTATCTATCTATCTATCTATCTATCTATCTATCTATCTATCTATAGTGCCTTTCACTTCTATCTATCTATCTATCTATCTATCTATCTATCTATCTATCTATCTATCTATCTATCTATCTATCTATCTATCTATCTATCTATCTATCTATCTATCTATCTATCATTGAGTGTACTTCAGTAATGTGTGTAGTGACTTATAAAACCACAATATTACATTATTGATTGCACAGCAGCATCTTCATAATGTCCCAGACCTCAAATCTTTCACTGCTGTACCAAAATAATGTTCTGTCCTCCAAGGAAACCCTCAAACAAACACTACATCATTTCCAAAAGGAGACATTTTTACTAATTTTCGTGTTTGCTCTGTGATGAAATATTTTTTAAAATTATTTTAAAAGAGCCTTTAGATAGCACTAAGTGAGGCTTTAAAAATACTAATATAAGTAAGAAGAACTAATATCAATATTTCAAAATGAGCAGCAGACCCAAAAAAAGACTTGCAGTTAAATTGTTTATTTTCAAAAACTATCCACCATCAAAGGAACACAGAAAAATCAAAGTATTATAAACTGAAATCAACAGAGTATTAATGAACAATAAAATACAAGTAACAATCAATGTAGCAACAGACAATAATTATACTGATTCATTAAATATGCAGTTTACTTTAAGTTTCATTTTATCCCGAGATTCCTGAGTGAAAAGTTCCATATTATCACTAAACTAAAAAAAAAATAAAAGGGTTCTTTTGCCAAAATGAAATCTTCAGTTTCGACTGCGTTGATGATGTCCTGGAGAGCTCGGCTTTGGTCCTCCTCCTCCATCTCCAGAAAATGGGGCTCAGACACGGCACCTCTGAACAACTGTCTATGTTGGCACAACCATTTTACTGCAGTGTGGAGGTCCTTTTTTATTAGTGGTTCCTTTAGATAAAGACCACAAAGAGAATTAAACAAAACACGTATTTCTACATGCCTATTTAAATCATATTAGATATTACATACAGTATATAGCTCCTCAGTGCTCTGGGTACTCTCCAGTGCCCCTTTAGTGAACGCCTTTGTCCTGTAAGAAATATTCACATGTTAGCCTGACAGAGAGAGGGACAGAGAGAGAAAATCAGACTGAAGAGTAAATAGTAAAGAGTAAAGTACACTGATGAAGAGTAAATCACACTGCCATGCAGAGGGAAAAAACAAAGAATATTAAAACCAGTAACAGATATTAACAAATAATCAGAGACATACAGTAAGTGAAAGCTTACAGCTGTGAAGTCAAATGGCGTATTCAAGACAAGGTGCAGAGCATACTGTGGAGCACACAAAAGAATTATTTCAAATGAATATTTAATCTATTTGCATATAGTACAGTGCACACTCTACTTATTGCAATTTATTTTTTAGTGGTTCTAAAGTACTCCCAACCTAAAAAATAAGTTTCTTTGATTTTCTCACCATCAGCATGAATACTCCACAATCCACTGACCCAACCAACTGCTGTGGAAGATTCTGAAGTTGAAATGGATTCATATCACCTACTGCAACTTACAAAAGAATGTCCATTACTTGTAGTCCTCTCAATGACATCCCTATAAACTAACCTTGTTTTGAATTAGTATCCATGTGCCTGAAGAAATTCGTTTTGTCATCTTACTGTAACAAAAACAAATAAACAAGTCTTACACATACAAATGTAAATATCCAATATGTGCCAATAATTAGGTAGAGTAAGAAAATCTGGATGTACGCAGAATACAAGCACAACTTCTTAAAGTAGCCACGTGTTGTTTATCAGTATTAGTGGGACTGCATTTTGCATGTGAATAACTTAAATATTTAGAATATACACTTGAATTAATTAAAAAAAAATTTGCAATGCTTAGAAACTTAAAATGTAATTAATATCAACCTCTTTGCTTTAAATATTACATGTACACACAAATTGGTGATAAAAATTAGAGAACATTTATGAACACTTATTTTTTTTAAATATTGTTAATCTTCATTATTCAAAATTTGAAGGATTAGTAACTGTGGGTATTATCACTGTTGTACTACTTACAAAATAATCAAGGCACTTTGATCACTGTGTTTCCAACAAAATAGACAACAGTATCCATTGTAGCAGAAAATAAGATTACAACTAAAATTTTTGGAGGGTCACAGTTTTCAATAATTGGAGTCATTGTAAAGTTGAAATATTCTAGAAATCACAGACTTGGAACGACAGCTTCTCTTGCAATGGCTGTAATGGTTAGACATTTCAACCTGCTGTCACAGGGTTTCAGTCACCTTTGATTGGCTTGCCATCTTGCAAAGTAATTAATTAGCAGTGCTGCCAAACATATAGGGCTTGTCAGATAATTAGGGAAATTAGCACCAGGTGTTAGAGTAACAACAGTATCTATGATGTATCTGAAAGTATTCTTGAATTGTGATCATAGTTCTTCAAATTTCTCATTTCAGTTTTTTTTATATTATGTTTTGAATATGTTTAAATGATGAAATATACCTAAAATCTGCCCTTCTATTCCAGTTAGGATAGCTTCCATTAGGTACAAGCAGTGACTCTGAAATTTAGGGAATTGCAAGCTGTTCTCTAATTTTGATTGTAGATAGATAGATAGATAGATAGATAGATAGATAGATAGATAGATAGATAGATAGATAGATAGATAGATAGATAGATAGATAGATAGATAGATAGATAGATAGATAATGTATTGTGTGTGTGTGTTTCTGTCTTCTAAACCCACTTTATCCTGAACAGGGTTCTGGCTGATCTACAGACAATCCTATAAAGTATGGGCTAAAAGGCAGGAACAAACTGAACAGAACATCAATCTATTGCAGGGTGAATTTGCACATGCGCACACACACACACACAAGTATGTATAATATATACTGTATATGTGCATAGTACTGTGCTAAAGTCAAAGAATCTTTTAAACAAAATATGAAGTTTCTTCAAGTATGTTGCGAATTCCCATATTATATATGCTGCATATGCATAAACACTATTCAAAACGCACACATACATGTATATATACACAACATGCATGTTATTAGACACACACACAAAAACATTAAGAACTGCTATTAACAACATGCAAAACAAGTATCGACCATCTCCCAATCAATCCATAAGGACTGGCTGAATCAAGAAAGAACATTTGCCTGTCTTTAGGCTTCATGATCTGTGAAACACATCTTGAATATTTTTGAATGTAGAAATAATCACTTCAGAGGGGAATACACATTAATCTCCAGAAACTTAATTACACAATACATGAAGAAGTTGATACATACACATAGCATCCAATGACCAGGCTTCCAAGCAGGAAAAAGCAGATAATCCTTGAGCGCAATATTATTCTGGAAGTCATTTAAAACATGAAATTAATGATCTTGACAAGTGATCTGCTCATGCTTTATTGTTAATTGATGCAGAATGTTTTTGTTAACTTACTGGAAATGCTAAAAAAGGATCTTGATTAAGTGGTGGTAGCCACGTAACCACAACATCAACTGCCAGTACATCCTTCCCCTACAAAATGCCACACAATTCAGAGCTAACAAAAGCAATATGGTGTGTTTGTGTAACTGTTTGTTAACTACAACCCACCTGTACATCAGTCACCAATGTGATTGCTTGCAGGCAGCTATTTGCAATCTAGAATAGTAGTAAAAGTAACCTACTGGTGTTACACATCCATACAAAAACATTTCCATAACCTTTGTTTATTGTGTAGACTTACTGTTGCTCTTCATTGCTCTTCATTGTGACCCAAAGTCCAGAAGTCCTTTCGCTGGAAACGTTCCCAACTTCAGTCACTTTCTCTTCTGGGTCATTCTTGCCCAAAATCCAATCAAGCTTAAAGACCAATAGAAATATTTAATGACATAAAAAAGATTAAATATAAGTGCATTAAAGAGTTAAACAACAAAGTACTGAATTAATAATCTATGCAGTAGAACATACCATTTTTATTTGCTCATTGCTTGGCTGACAATCCCAGCAAGTTCTACAGGCAGACAGGTCTTGAATCTGATACACTTAGCGGGTATTCTGTTGTGACAGACAATTGGAAAATTCATTTTAATGCAAAACACCTTTTTTAAAGTTACATTACATTTTGTAGAAACACTTACCTTGAGTTGAGACAGTCTTCACATTTATCAGAGCAGGGTTCTCCTTTGATTTGGTTTCAATAATCAAAAAGCAAACAAACAAAAAAAAAAAACATTAGAGTGTGAATCAGAAGACATAAACTTACATCTTGCAATAAGCAGCAAAAACACACCTCTTGAAACTGTTGCAATGTTAGCAAGGGAAGAGGTCCTGTCCATATCAGGATTTGTTTCTCTGGATGCACATCTGGATTTCCTGTTTCAATACATATATCACAACGTGAAAATGAACATGTAAGGAAACTAGACAGTAGGAGCACTCAAATCCTGTCTTTTAAACAAATAAACAATAGTTTCACATGTTGAATAAAAGATGTCAAAAACAATATTACCCAACATGGCCAGTCTATGAACATTCATCACCATTTCAGACCCAAAAGTCTTCTTTAGCCTGTTTAAACTGTTGATGTACCTGTTTTGATTGTAGTGATGAATTATGTTCCTCATTTGAAAGAGATGGATTGATGGCATTGTCATATTCAAGAAGTTGTTGTTTTTCCTCAGCAACCTGACTATTCACCCTCCCAGCTAGCTGCGGTGCCAAGGTGAGTTTCCTCAGTATATCCCTACGTTCTTCGGTGTTGCTCTCATGAAATCTATCATACAGTGCATAATGATCAGAAGAACCCGTTGTGGAATGACCATCTGGATCTGCCATTATCATTTTAGTGTTCAGCCAAGGTAGGGACACTTTCAGCTTTCCGCATGTGGCCAGTGCTAGGCTGCTCTCAGTAGGTTCAGCTTCAAATGGAGAGAAGGGCAGCTTTTCTGGTACCCTGAGATTAGTATGTGTGGCAAGACCCCTGGCAAAGTCATAAATGACCACATTCCGCATGTGTTTCCATGAGAGCTGCAAATCAGCAAAGTCACGAGGGCTCTCAGCTCGCAGGTTACATTTAAGGCTGTAAACAATCCCACATGGGCACATAATTACTGCCCGTCCACCTAACAGAAAGAAGTCGTTTCGATTGTTACACTTTCAAAATAATACTCAATAATAAAATATACTACAGTACACATTAACTTAGCTAAAGTTGTTTCAAAGTTCATTTATTCTGTTGAATGCAAGAAATAAATAAAAGACTACACTAGGTGTAATACTTACCAGAGACTGAGCACATTTTTTGAAATATTTTGTCATCCATTTACCGAGACTTCATTTCATTGGATAGTCTAAGTAGCAGGTCACTACGTGATCCACTGGAATCCAGTCCACACTCTTTACACAATTTTCTTATCACTTCAACGTATCACAGACAGTTTATTAGTGTAACCTGGCAGATTAACAAATGGAATTTTTTTTCATTACTCAAAAAACAAAAAACCTTCTGGTTGAAATGTTCATCTATAAGCCTGTCTTCTGAAATCCAAATTTCAGCAGCCTCTGACAAAGACTTTGGAGAATGAATCTTTTCAAATTCAGTGTTCATCACAACATTCGAGCGCCGAGTCCTCCTGTCTATCCAAGGAGCCCAAAAGTGAAAACTTGGTGGTACTGCAAAGGGATTACATCTTCCACCAAAATCAAAAGTATTACAGATAATCAACCGGTAGGAGAGCAAACAGGTGCCATGTGTAGTCTAGTATTTGTAATGAAATGGCCAAGACAACATACTTAGTGACAACAAATCCACGACAAATCATCTCCTTGGACAATGCCTCCCAAAAAGTTTCCAAATTAGCCTCTCCTCTGAAATTCTCTGATAGATAGATAGATAGATAGATAGATAGATAGATAGATAGATAGATAGATAGATAGATAGATAGATAGATAGATAGATAGATAGATAGATAGATAGATAGATAGATAGATAGATAGATAGATAGATAGATAGATAGATAGATAGATAGATAGATCTGGTGGTTTTTTTTATATCACTTACTAAAAATAAAGGATTTATGTTTTATTTTGACAAGTCAATAATGGCGTAGGTGTGCTAAAGTGATTGTGCTGTGAATTAACATTGAAACAGTAATACCTGATATCTTGAACACACCTTTTTTGTGCAAATCCATTAGCACCACTGGGGGATGATCACCACAAGTGACACACGAGGACTTACACTCAGGATCCGTCAGGGCCTCAAAATGTAAATCGGCATGCAGCACTGTGTCCGAAGGTTTAAACTGCACACCTGCTGTGAGTTGTAAATGTTCAACAGCTCTGCTCACTGCAGTATGGGACTAAAACAGGGAATTGAAAATGAGCCCTCGCTCTATAATTGATTTACACACTTCATATGTATCTTTCATTACATGTTGCAACAATATCATGAATTAAGGGTTACACATGGCAAAACATGGCACTTATGTTTTAAAGTGAAAATCAGCTAAACAATCAAAGCAACTATAAAAGTGGTACCCAGGTTTTGGTTACTTTATAAGACTCAGAACTACAACAAGACAAGGTTACCTGGAGAAGGCTTCTCAAGGTCAGGCATAACGCCAAGTCAAGAATAATGTAATCGTTGAAATTGTGGAGGTGCTCTTTCCACTCTTGGTAGCGATAGAACATTCCACACTGTGGGCACTGCTTGCAGTAAGTGGAAATATCTAAAAGATAAAAAAAGATTAGCATAGACACAATTTTTGCAAAATGTTATACAAGGATTAGGACTTGATATTTGCCTTCAATAATGCACCAGTTGCTCAGTATTTTTGCCTTTTGTGTCATCAGCGTAGGGTCACTAAGTGGGACAATGCTGGAGCATCTCTGGCACATTGTTTCTTCTGGAAAAAGGTTCTTTGGATAGTGCCTGTAAGTTGTTGGTACAGGCAAATTCTTTGTCAGGGCAGCAGGTATCTTCTTGTTCCTCAAAATATAAGTCACTATACTGTCTAGTCCCACAACTTTTGGAGGATAAACAGAATGGTCATCTTTCACAGTCCTTTCTTCAAAAGAATAGAGTTGCTCATTTGCTTGCAGTGCTTCCTCTGTACTAATGACGGTCCTGAAAAGTTCACGGTGGGTCTCAAACAAGTGCCATTTGGCAATATATTTGTGAATGCAAGATTGCCTTAATCTGGCACATGGACAGTGCCAGGTGTTTAACTTTGCATCATAAACAACAATGACACGTCCCAAGTGGCTATAATAGGACATAGATGGTTCATAGACTGAAATGCGTTTTTCTGTTTGTGGTATTCCAATTGTCGTGATAACTGACAGTGGAACCCAGTTGGTGTTCGCAAGCTGCTGTCGAGTGAGGCAGGTCTTCTTCTTTTCTTCACTAAACCACTTTGCGCTCACCATCTCCGACAATACCTTCTCAGTCAGCGAAACGGTCTTGGCCAAGGAAGCACAGTAGCTAACTGACCTGATGTGTTTGCAGTGATAAGATATGAGACCACTCCTTTGTGCTACTTCTGTATTGATCTGGCATTCATTGGACTCACATAACACAGTGTGAATTTCCCCCCATGTTTTACGCTGTACATGAAGTGCTAAGCTGTGCCCTTTAAATATCTTCATAACAGCAAAAATGCCATTTTTCCCATCAATGCATTGACTGGTAAGATGGCATCTAGCATTGATGTCTTGTGTTTTTTGCTCTGTGTGTTTGCGGTCAATATGGTTTTTCACGTTCCATTTATTAATTTGAATATTGCAAATTGGTCACCTCATTCTGACCACGGCACGCAAACAAACATTTCCTGTGTAAACTATGATTGTGGGTGGAACGGCCATTGTGGCACAGGCAGTTGGTGGAGTCTCCAAGGCTGGTGGAAGAGTAACTGAGGCAGTGGCAATTGATAGAGTTTCCAGGATTGGGGGAACAGTCATTGTGCCACTGGCACTTGGTGGAGTTTTCAGGGTTGGTGGAACAGTCATTGTTGCACTGCTAATTGGTCTGGTTTCCAGGGTTGAAGATGGTGCTTTGGTGGTTGAAAAAGCATTCTGTTTGTGTTTACAAACAAGCCATTGATTTTCAAAGTCACTTCTCCTAAATATTGTAGTCTGGCAGTAGGGGCAGTGATAATGCTGTGATGGCCTGCAGTCTAAACCACATCTGTGGATGGCAGAACCTAAAATGTGTAACAGTATCAATTGTTATAATGTAGAATACCGAGTTAAAAGTATATGTACCAGTACTGCACATACATTAAAAATCAACTCTCAAATGAACTTACCTTCATGGAGAACTGCCTTCTTGAAATGACTCTTCAAATGTTTGTTTAATTTTTCCAGTTAGGAGGCCACTACAAAAAGGACAATGGAACAAGGGGCAACATCTGTTGCATTGAGTCAGCAGTGGTACTGACTCTCCCAGTTGAATAGTTATGTGTTTCTATAAAAATGACAAAAACGCAGGATGGCTTTAGCAAGTTTAAATTCTGTATCTACACTAATCACTCACAATACTAAATAACTATTTATTGTCAAGCAATCAAATTTGAATTAAAATTGCCCATTTTACAATTAGTATTGTCACAAAGCAGCTTTAAATATTTCCAGGCCATAAACCCGGAGACAAAAATCTTGGTGTCAGTACCAGATTTACCAAAAAATAACAAAATAAAAAATGGTCTGTTTTGTTTTACACAAATTAAAAATAATATAGCAAGTTTAAAAAGAAAAGACAAAGGACAAATAGGAATGTAGATTCATTGTAAATTTTACTTATTGGACTGACTAAACAAATATATTTTTCTCCTAGATTTGAAGGCTGACAGACTGTCGGAATCTCATAGCACTTTGGGAGGGTTGTTCCTAAAACAGTGTGCTTTACAAACTACTCTTTTATTTCCAGCTACAGCTTTTTTTATTCTAGAGACAACAAGATATCCCACTTCCTGTAAGGGTGATTGTAAGAAATTAAAAGGTAACTCAAATATTGAGATCCTTAACTATGCAAAGTGATCCAGGTGATCACCAATACCTAATAATTCAATATGAAATACAACAGTTGCAGAAAGAAAATGTAAAGAAAGCAAAACAGGGGTGATATATACTGTTCATATTCCCTGGCTCGTGTAAGCTCTTCAGCCACTGTGTTTTTAATTAAATTAAGTCTGTTATCAGCCACAAAGCCTTACGGTGATCCATGTAGAAGTAATAAAAGCACGGAGAAGTTATTTAGCATCATGGAATGCTAACATAATCTAAGTTTTGCAATATTTCTTAAGTAAAATGAAGGCTACTCTAGATACATGTTTAGTTTGTGTATCAAATGAAAGATCATCATTTTCACTGTAGATATTCCCAAGTTTAGAATTAGTGTATTGTGAGTGATAGGGGTGCCATCTACAGACATGTTACATTCAGATTGACATTTTTAGCAGCTTTTGAACCAATGACTAGCACTTCTGTTTTGTTAGAATTCAACAAATGACAATTTCAAGGAATCTACTTTCTACTAGGTAAACCTCTATTTTAGAACACTGAGATGGTTCATGTAGCTGATCAGATGAATACCATGGTCTATAGTATCAAATGTGGCACTTACTGTAGATGCAATACTATGGGCCTAAAAATGCAACCATGGTCAGTGGAGTGCAAATCATTGAATACTTTGACTAACACAGTACCTGCGTAAACATGTTACAAGAGATTACTTTTATTTGCAAAAATATAGAGCACCTCTTACCTACACCTTTCTCTAAATTTTAGAAATACAAGAAAGAATAGAAAATTGGTCTATAATTTGACAGATCACAGTTATAAAGATTTGTTTTTTACCTTAAGAAGAGGTTATTAGCCAGTTTAAATAATGTAGGTACATACCCAAGATTTAAAAACTAATTTATAATACTTAAATGTGGCTTACCAAAGAGAAAGTAAAAGATCTTTCACAAATGTAGTAAAAAAATGAAGGAAGATTTAGACTTGTTAACTAATGCACCAAATTCTGAACATTCAATTTGGGCAAAGGATTTTAATTTCTCAGTTTTCTTAAAAGCAACATCATTTGACACTACTTCACTGGCTAAATAAGAAAACATAATTTATTATAAAGTGGTGTACAATCTTGAAGCTTATCCCTAGATTACTTTCTCATTTAAAGACTTAATGTTCACTTCTTAACCGAACAGGAATATGTTTATCGTTTCATTTTCATTAAAAAGTCGTGCCCACCCCAAAAAAAAGAAAAGAATTAAAAGTTAAATTAACACTACGTTAACATTCATTAGGAAATGAATGGATGGATGGCTGGATGAATACAATTTATAAAATATATAACAAACAATAAAACGGAACTTAAAAGATCTTAATTTAAGTTAAATATCGTCTTAAAGTTCCTGGAATTTTCCGTTCATCAAGAACATAGACTGAACTTTGGGCAAAATGCATTTTTATCGTATTTTGCTGACAATGCAACATTAAGTGTCGATTTCTCCAGTTTTTACGAGGCAAACCACCATAACCAGTGTTGCAGTCATTAACAATTAACTCACCAGCCAAAGATTACATACATGTAAACATAACGTTAACTTTTCAAACTGTTTTGAAAAACATTTTGCAAAATGTACAGTTTTATAATTATAATTAAGAATAACAGTAATAATAATAATAATACCGTGCTGTTTTCTGTCATATTTTGTTTGTGCTCGAAAATGCTGCCCTCGTGCTAAAAACTAAGACTTGTTGTGTTCGATAAATGGAGGTGTTGTTTTCGCCTTGCCTACAAATGGTAACGTCACTTCCGGGTCTAAAACTGCGGGTCTACAACTGTGGGTCTGAAACTGCGGTGACGTATGGTTCTGTGGCTCTGCAAGTGGATGCTTCTCGATTGTTCCTGGGGCTGCTAATGTGCTGCAGCTGCTATGGCCTCTCAATAAAGAGAAGCTCAAGACGGTTAAGGACAGGGGACAAGAAAAAGAAACGAGAACAAGGAAGAGAAAGAAAGACGGAGGTTGCTGGAGAGCAAGGAGCAGGAGAGATGCGAGAGAGAGAGAGCGCCGGTGTGGGTGAGCGAGCGAGTGAATGTTCGCAGGCAGCTGAACGGAAGCCTGTGTTTTAGGCCGTCACCTGGGAGTCGTAGTAGTGGTTGCTCCCGCTGAGTAATCGAGTAGCGGGAGTGACCAGTAAATGCGACTGGCCGCATAAGGCCAGGACGGCAGCGAGAGTCGGAAGGCTTGGTGGTGAAGTCCTTGGTGTGAGTGTTCTGGTCAGGAAGGACTCCAAGTCTCAGGACTGGGATGAGTGCCAGACCAAAGCCAGGATCGGGAGACCTCCAGACCTGTGTTGATGAAAGAATGAAGGACAGCTGCAGAGAGAGAGTCTCGCCTGCTGCGGGGCCCAGATGGGTGAAGCAAGTGAGATGCTAATGTAAATGAAGCACTGGGCTTTTTATGATTTTAAGGACTGCTTCCAGCATTGTTTTAACCTCATTTTTAAAGGATTGTTTTTGTATTTTTTTTACCTCCATGATTGTCACTGTTTTTACGGATTATTTATTTGAACTTTGAGAAGCACTGCACTATTTGGGCAATGTACATTGTTTTGTTTTCATTTTAATAAAAGCACTTTGCACTTTTTACATCATCCCCTTTCTATGTTGTTGCCTCACTGTCTAGCTCATCGGTAGCATTAGCGACTGTGTAGGGTTCAAGGGCTCCCGAACAGCGGATGGGAGCATGGAGCAGAACCCGCATTGTCACAGGATCACATCAGCCCAAGTAAGGACAGTAGAGCAGAAGAAATCAAAATGGAGTCAGGGCATGCACTTGATTTAAAACTTACAGCCCGTAATAATTTGATTAACTCTAAAGCCAGCTGGATATCATGTGGGCTTCCTCTGAACACTGGAAGAACAAAATGCATTAGTGAAATGCTACGTAACAAAAAACAAAAGAATCTGATCACCTGCTGGTGAACAACATCTCAAAAAGCGGTGGGCTTGATTTGCCTGGGCTCACATCTAAGCAGTGAAGTCATACTCAACGTTTCTAAGAAAATCAGAATCCATAGAATGACGCACTTTACTAGCACAAACAGACTAGTAAGACATCTAAACATGGCAGGCATTTGTTGTCAGCACAGGATAGGCCTGTAAGATGGACTGACACTAAAATTGGTGAACTTCATTGATAAAAATGAGAATGTATAAGAACATGTGCATAGTCTTCATCTTTAACCCTGATTCAGTTTTAGTGCTGCTGTTATTTTAGATCTGTTGTATTAAATGTGAAGTTTCCATTCAGCTGAAGCTCAGGGTGCCCTGTTGTCATGCTCTGACTTTCTGGTGTCCTCCATTGCCTCACAGCACTTCACTGGCAGCCATTATCAGGCTTCTAGAAATTGCACTGTAGCTTTGCCTAAAGGTGGAGAGTTCTGAAATCGAATTCAACAATAACAATCCCACAATCTAATAATGCTGAGTATTTAACAGTCTGATGGCATAGATAGATAGATAGATAGATAGATAGATAGATAGATAGATAGATAGATAGATAGATAGATAGATAGATAGATAGATAGATAGATAGATAGATAGATAGATAGATAGATAGATAGATAGATAGATAGATAGATAGATAGATAGATAGATAGATAGATAGAGATACTTTATTAATCCCAAGGGGAAATTCACATACTCCAGCAGTAACAATATTCAATTCAATTCAATTCAATTCAATTTTATTTGTCATTCAGCAGAACATCCAAGATGTGCTGCAGAACAAAAATACGATGCACAAGACATTAATAAAAACACATAGTTAAAATCAGCCTACAATAAAATACTAAAATGCTTCATTTAAAAGACGAATGGCAGTAGGAAAAAAACTTTTTAAACCTGGTAGTTCTACATTTCAGGCTGCGGTACCTTCTGCTTGAGGGCATGAGGGAAAAGAGTTCAGAGGCAGGATAAGTAGGGTCTCTAGAAATCCGCACAGCTCTGGCCAGACAGCGTTGTTTTGCCAAATCTTGTACATTTGGCAACGGGGCTCCACTGATCCTCTCCACAGCCCTCACCACTTTCCTCAGTGCTTTCCAGTCTGAAGCGCTGCAGCTCTCCTGCCACAGAGAGCTGCTGCTGGTTAGCACGCTCTCTATGGTCCCTCTGTAAAACGTGGTGAGGACTGACTTACTGAGATGGGCCCTCTTTAGCCTCCGCAGAAAGATCAAGCGCTGGTGAGCTTTCTTGATGACGGAGGAGGTGTGCAGGGACCAGGTGAGGTTGTTCGTCACACTAACTCCCAGGAACTTAGTAGACTGCACAATTTCCACAGCAGTGTTCTTAATGTAGACCAGGATGTGTATCAGCTGTTTCTTCCTGAAGTCGATCACCAGTTCTTTTGTTTTTTCGACATTCAGTATTAGATTGTTTTTATCACACCATTCCACAAATGACTTCACCTCCTCTCTGTAATCCCCTTCCCCGTCACCTCGAATGAGACTCACCACTGTTGTGTCGTCCGCATACTTAATAATTTGGTTTGTGCTGAACTTGGCACAACAATCGTGGGTCATGAGCGTGAAGAGGAGGGGACTTAGAACACACCCCTGTGGAGAACCTGTGCTCAAGGAGATGGTATCCGATTTATTCTTTCCTACCCGTACGTACTGTGGCCTATCCATTAGAAAGTCCAATATCCAGTTTTGCAGAGGTATGCCCAGTCCCAATGGGCCCAGTTTGCTGATCAAATTCTGAGGGATGATGGTATTAAAAGCCGAACTAAAATCAACAAACAACATGCGGACCATAGCGTCTCTATTCTCCAGATGTTCCAATGAAAAATGGAGTGCAATAGATATGGCATCCTCTGTGGCACGGTTGGAGCGGTAGGCGAATTGGAGTGGGTTAAAAGAGGAGGGTAGGACAGAAGTAATGTGGTCCTTGATCAGCCTCTCGAAACAGTTCATCACTATTGATGTTAAGGCTACAGGGCGATAGTCATTCATGGTTGTGACTATGGGTTTTTTCGGAACTGGGATGATTTCTGAGGTTTTAAAGCAAGATGGCACAACAGCTTGACACAAAGAGATGTTAAATACAGTATATCCGTAAGGACATGTGTCAGCTGCTCCGCACATCCTTTGAGTACACAACCTGGTATCTGGTCAGGTCCCGCAGCTTTCCTTGGATTAATTTTCCTCAAAGTCCGTAGAACATCATCCGGTTCCAGACACAGTGCCTTCTCTTCAGGATGAGGGGTGGCCTTCACTGGTGATGTATCATTCAATGCTTCAAACCGTCCAAAGTACTTATTTAGGTCATTCAGGAAATTGAAGCTCTCATCACAGAGGTAAGAAACTGTTTTGTAATCTGTCACAGATTTAATCCCCTGCCACAATCTTCTGCTGTTCCTGTGATCTTGAAAATGACTCTCTATTTTCTTTCCATGAGCCCTTTTAGCTTTTCTAATAGCTTTATTTAGGTTGGCTCTTGCTGTTCTAAGGGCAGCTATATCTCCAGATTTAAAAGCACAGTTTCTCACTTTCAGCAAAACTCGCACCTCAGCAGTCACCCACGGTTTATCATTTGCCCTGACATGATGTTTTTGGTGACGCAGACATCCTCCATGCACTTGTTTATGTAGCCAAACACAGCCTCTGCATATTCATTTATGTCTATCCTTTGATCTGTGGTAGCTGCCTCACTGAACACAGACCAGTCAGTGCACTCAAAACAATCCTGTAGTGCATTCATGGCTTCTCCTGGCCAAACTCTCACCTGTTTGAGTGATAACAATGCAGGTATACAGACAGACAATAACTTTGCATAATGTTAACGTTTACCCCCCGGGTGGAATTGAAGAGTCACATAGTGTGGCGGAGAAACGATCTCCTCAATCTGTCAGTGGAGCAGGACAGTGATAGCAGTCTGTCGCTGAAGCTGCTCCTCTGTCTGGAGATGATCCTGTTCAGTGGATGTAGTGGATTCTCCATGATTGATAGGAGTCTGCTCAGCGCCCGTCGCTCTGCCACAGATGTCAAACTGTCCAGCTCCGTGCCTACAATAGAGCCTGCCTTCCTCACCAGTTTGTCCGCACGTGAGGCATCCTTCTTCTTTATGCTGCCTCCCCAGCACACCACCGCGTAGAAGAGGGTGCTTGCCACAAACGTCTGCATCTTATTGCAGATGTTGAAGGACGCCAGCCTTCTAAGGAAGTATAGTCGGCTCTGTCCTCTCTTGCACAGAGCATCAGTATTGGCAGTCCAGTCCAATTTATCATCCAGCTGCACTCCCATGTATTTATAGGTCTGCACCCTTTGCACACAGTCACCTCTGATGATCACGGGGTCCGTGAGGGGCCTGGTCATCCTAAAATCCACCAGACGCTCCCACTGAATCTTTCAGGCTGAGTTTTCTGACTACAGAGTTGTCTGCTTGACTTCGGCGTCTTTAACAGTTCATTATTGGGTTGGCTGGAGTCCCTAAATATCCTGAGAGGTTTGACCAAGTGCCACCTGATGAAGATATCATGTAGAGCAGAATGTGGAGACTCCATGGTACACTCATCAAGTGTTAGGAAAATTCAAGTCGGTGAGACATGCTGTATGTTACTAAAGTCAATTTCAATTTCTGACTGCCTGTCTGAAAGATTTTGATGAAGATTGTGAAAATTTCTGCTAGGGGTTTCTTTCAATTACAGGATAAATAGTTTAGCAAGTGCTCCACTGAAAAAGAAGATTTTTATATGATGCTTACCCCATGTGTTTCATAGTGATGACTGAGAAAAATTTTAATCTCATGTTTTCATGGAGAATGGAGATAAAAAAACAATCAATGACAGAATTGCGGTCATTGGTGGCCAAAGCTGTACGACAGAAAACAAAGTCAAAGAGTCCACAAATACAAAGATCTCATGTTCTTTAATCCAGTTGTCGATGATTCAGTTGCATACTCATAACATGCAAAATACATGCACTTTTTTACTAATATATTGTTCAATAAATGCTGTTTGGGCTTTTGAATTGAAGAAAGGACACTTGACCTATGAATTAGGGAGAGTTGTATGGAGTTTCACACTTGAAGGCCATAAACACATAGCTATAGGTTAAGGGACTGGGCAAAATGATTAAATACTAGTAACAATGCAATAATACTGAAACAAGAACATACAAGGGTATGGGAGAAAATGGCAGAATTTTAAAAATGTGACAAACTACTGATCTGTCTGTATCAGAGTGAGGCAGATTTATTTTATTACTAGCAAAATACCCGTGCTTCGCAGCGGCGAAGTACTACCTTAAAATTGTTATTAAGAAGAAAAGTAAACATTTTTAAACTGAGGGAAAATATACAAATAATTATTTGTTAAGGATCTGTTTGTATACCACGTTGTCAGTTCGGCCCTCCGGTTGTAATATGACCAAGCTGTGCGCGGAGATCTGTGAATTCTCATTGTCCACCTCACTCATATTTTTGCTTCCACTTTCGCTCTGGAGTGGAGCCGATGGTGCAGTGTGAGGTCCAAGTAGATCCATTCCTTCGCCAGTCTCTTCCAAATAAGTCTCTGGCAGGCCATATTGTAAACTTAAGACTGGATTAGGCTTTGATGAAGCTTTAGTTGCCTTTTCCTTATCTTTCTGAACCTTTGATCTTCTGCTCATGATTTAATGTACATATACGTAATTAAAATCTCTCAGGTTGATTAAATACAGGATACCTCAAAAAATGCAAAATAACATCGATGTCATTAGAGTTCCATCCTAGACATCCATTTCTTACAATGGATGAGACCAACAGTTCTTCGATGTGTTCATTTAGCTCTTCGTGAAGAGCTTCATTTGCCAAACAATTTACTCTTCCCACCAATTTTAAATATGTACTCCTTTAAACCATTGTCCGCTATATTCTTTATAGCAAAATACCCGCGCTTCGTAGCGGAGAAGTAGTGTGTTAAAGAGGTTAAGAAAAAGAAAAGGAAACATTTTAAAAATAACGTAAAATGATTGTTAATGTAATTGTGTTGTCAATGTTATGAGTGTTGCTGTCATATATATATATATATACACACACACAGACACACATAAACATATATATACATATATACATATATATACATATCTACATATACACATATGTACATATACACATATATACATACAGTGGTGTGAAAAACTATTTGCCCCCTTCCTGATTTCTTATTCTTTTGCATGTTTGTCACACAAAATGTTTCTGATCATCAAACACATTTAACTATTAGTCAAATATAACACAAGTAAACACAAAATGCAGTTTGT